>NC_056573.1:7477006-7551203 GCF_018340385.1 Cyprinus carpio
GTCATGAGGGTCTGAAGGGGTCCTCTTTGTTTTATGATGTTCTTGTTACATGATAGATTTCCTGTATGAAGGTTACGACACACTGATTGACAAAATATATCTTTTATTATCCTTTAAAAAAAGGCAAAAACATTTTTTCATAATTATTTTTAAAGAATAAGCTTTTTCAAAAAACTTTTTTTTTTTTCCTTCACCATTTTCAGTGTTGGCATAGGTCCTGGGTTTTGTTTTTGTAGTGTAACATAGGTGTTTTCAAGTTAATTGTTGTATAATTGGCATGTTTACATAACTTACTAAATAGATCATACAACAAAGATAAGTGGTATAACACTGACCCATATATGTGATTTGAAAAGCATCACATAAATCACGTTTAGTTTGTAGTTGTTGAAATACAAATCTTCAAACTGAAATACCAGAACTCTCATTGCAATTCATAACTCTTTTAATTTTTGGTGAATTGGTGGCTAATTTGTATGAATTCGTACAGTCTTCATTACAAATCACGTCGTACAAATTCATACAAAACCACCACCACATAAAATGGTTAGATTTTCTCAGGATTGGGTTGTGTTATAGGCTTTTGAGCTCAGTATATTTGATTCTGGGTGATTTAAAGCAGTGCTTTCTAAATCCATAGAAAACTAAAACTTGAAACATTTATTTTTCAGAGTGTCAGTGAATGGTGTTGCCTGGCCTCTTATATATCAGTTGGTCCTCACTTGAGAAAGTTTCTTAGAATGCTCTGCTGAAAACACTTAAGGGGGTTCAGCCCAGAAACCAGTCGGACTAGTAACTGGACTTTTGAGCCAGACCTATCAGGTGTGAGGTGTTAAAGGTTACCTAACAGATGGTTTTGATTATATTCTGAAAATAAATCACTTGATGGCTTTGTTTTTGTGAGGTTTAACCATTGCTGATACCTCAATCCAGCACAATTTCTTTATAAATATACCATTAATTATATGCATGTTCAAATGGTAGGTTCGCTGATGATGGTTTAGGAACATTGCAGGTCCTCAGAGGAAGTCCCTCACATCCTGTTACAGTGGGCACAACCCTAACACATGATGATAAATCGCTCCATCCTCTTCGGGGACGGAGGGAGTGTAGAGTAGTGCATACTGTGCAGCATTTCATTACTCTTTTGCATGTGTTGTCTTTTGATTCTTAGTGCTGTCTTTACCAGAATATTGGGATGATTTTTTTTGCTAATGAAGTGGCTACTATTTGGGATTCAAGCAATAACTTGAAAGCTGTCATATTTAATGGATTCTTTGGTATTCTCAGATTACTCCCAATATCGTAACACCCAAGGCATTCAAAGCTTCCCCATGTCGGCTTCTAGAAAATAAGTATACCCAGTTAAAGGGGCAGTGTCGATTAGGTTAAACTGCCCTCTGTTAACATGTTAACGTGCGTACAACATTCATTACCTTCCTATGCAAAATTAATGAGACAAAGAGACTCATTTTGTCAAGTGACTGGCAGACTGAAGCCAGACTTCTCAGTCATCGTTGTTGGTAGTTAAGTTGGTTTACACAAGTAAAAAGACATTCATCTGTCATTTCGCAGAACTTCACTGGTCAAAGTCTGTTTATTACTATGACATTTGAACTCTGTTGCACATGTTGGATTGCGTGACTTCACTGAAGTGTCTTTTAATGGAGCTAACATATCATTTGTTTAGCATTTGCATGCAGGTGCTGCTGTCTGGACATTGCGTTGTCTGCTCAACAGTCGGTTTTGCTTTCTATGTTTTGCAGGATCAGTCGATTAGGAGAATTGGTTGATTGTTTTGATTGTCCTCAATCATCTATGAATGACCAGGCCTATCTAGACTAGACTGAACATTTGCTTCAGGGCCTTCAAACTGCTGTGTTTTTGTTTGTTTTTTTTAGTTTATTTTATTTTCTTTTTTTGTTATTTTATGTTTAGTAGCGGTATTTCTATTTGATCTCCTCTTAAAAGGAGTCCTTATTAAAACTAAAAATGAACTAGAAAGGTTCCGTCTATTTGAGTGGACAGTATGTAGCATTGCTAATGGACTTATAATAGATGCCAGACAAGTTGTGACCCATGCGTTTTCCATTAAGACAAAAGAAAGCAGCAGTGAAAATTTGTTTTATTTTAAAATTCAAATGAGTTGTGAAAGGGTTGATCTGTGCATGCTGGCTTTTTCGCTTTTGTAAAGCTAGATATAGACAGCAGCAATGTTGATTAGCGTCAGTGTTATCTGGTGTGGCAGGTACACACAGTATATCTCTGAGTGACATCAGCGTACACTTTCATGTAAACTGTAGTAGTAACAATGGCCTTCAGTGAGGATATGTACAATCGTAATTCCTGCAATATTTCATAGACAGTATCATCCATTGTAGATACAAGACCAGTTCTCTGTAACCATTTGCAATCTGACTAAAGACTTAATTCCAGCTATCTCAGAATTGAATTATTCAGTGACAAGGTATGCGATTCCGTATTGTTGTTTAATAAGGTGAATTTTGTAAAGCCCAGCAGGAACATCAAAATTAAAACGAAGTAAATCATTTTATATTTTGCTTATACATTTTTTTGCCTATTTTAATGTATATTAAAGACCTAGAACTGCAGTTTTGTGGCACTGAAAGTAGCTAATATGTATTTTTTGTTGGAAAATCAACCAAAAATATTTCATGACTCATTTCTACACTACACAAATTTTTGTCTAGTCATATCTTAGAAATATCCCACCCAGCAACACCACCAGCTACCTCCTACACTCTAAAAAAAATGCTGGGTTAAAAACAACCCAAAACAGGTTGTAAATTAAAAATCAGACCCATGATTAGAGGCAGCAATAATCAAAAGGTGAACATTTATTAAAGAGCAATTTTAAAAATGTTATTATTTAATTATTATTTATTCAACTTCCTATAAATAAGTGTTAATTTCCAAACTATTTTGGGTTCATTTTAAGCAAGTAATATAGTCATTTTTAAGCAATAGTTGAGTTAAATAAAACTACCAAGAAGGCTGGGTTAATACAACCCAACCGCTGGTTTCGCTGGGTTTTGTCCATATTTCACACAGCATATTTTAGACTGTTGGAGGTAGCTAATGGTGTTGGTGGGTGGGATATTTCTAAGATCAATAAAATATTTCATTACTCATTATGCACTACACACACACAAAAAAAAATGATGCCTTGAGTAAACTCTTTGAGGATATATTGAATTTTATTTTCAAAGCATTATATTGACTTTTATACCCTACAAAGCATTGATTCATAAATCATTCAACACATGGGCCTCAGAAGCAAAAAAATGTGGGCGGGTCCTCCCCCAGAAATTTTTTACTGGTGCATGTTAGCGTTATAACAACATAGTGTAAGTGTAACTGTTATTCAGTGCTGCAACAAAGACTACATGATGCCTTTAAAAGCAACAGGCGGACAAATAATGAACATTCACTTAAATACCAGCTTGTTTAGTGACAGTATGTGAGCACACAGCCAGACCCACCTGAGCGGCACATATGCTAAGATCTTTTGTTTACCTCGCTGTGTCGCGGGAGTGCAGAATATGAAAGTACTGAAAACACGGAATGGAGAATATATGGACTCTAATTGAGCCAAAGTGGAATGGATTTGACGAGGCAGCAGCATGGAGGTCAAGGCTGTAGCTAAAACGCGGAATGGAGTTTAATTTATTAGGGCATTCCTCAAGTGGAATGGATTGGAGTGGCGGTGTTCTCCCATTGAAACAGTAGGTACAATGTGACATCAACAAAAAATGCTACACATCAGATTGTTTTAGTAACGCCTACACCTACCCCAACCTTAAACCTACCTTTACAATAATGCAAATACAGTAATTATGTGTTGTTCAGCATGAGAAAATTAATGCAATATTGATGTGCACATGCACATGGGTCTTGTCCCACCCACATACAATGGTTCCAACGCCCATGATTCAACAGTCTTTCTCATGGATGTCTTCTGCCATTTTGATCTCACACTTTCATTTAGAAGTCATTTACATGCTTTTCATATTATGTTGCAATACTTGTCACCCACACTGAAAACAGAGGTTGAACCTACTCAGGGTCATTATAAGGAATATAATTTATCAGTGTTGTAACCTGTCCTTCAAGTATGTACTTGCTGTTGTCAGCTGAATGGAATGTGTTCAAGCACAACACAATTTCAGTCGCACCTCTGTTGAAACCCGTTTAGATGGTTATGTTGTTAACTTCAGACATCAGTCTGTGTATTTTGAATACACACATTTTATCATATGGATCAAATGGGATTTTATCAGATGGGATTGTTACCTTTACTTTATGAAATACAGAAAAAAATAGCAGACACATGCCATTTATTTGACCGCAGTATTACAGTTCTCCCAAAAAATGTTGTTTATGTCTTTCCAAACCTGAATGACTTCTGTGGAACACAAAAGTTATTTTGAAAAATGCCTCTGTTTGAAAGTAAACAGGGTCCAGTGTTGTTTTGGACCCGTTGACTTTCATTGTATGGACAAAAACATCTGAAACATTCTTCTAAATTTCAGAGAGAAAGAAAGTCAGTCATACAGGTTTGGAATGAGTGTGAGTACATGATGACAGAAATGTAACTTTTTGGGAATCTTTCTCTTTAACACGTGTCATGTTAACAAGTATGTTAAAAACAAGCTGAGAATTTCACTAGCATGATCGACACTTCGTTCACAGGGTGTAAACAGTGAAGTTTTGAAAGTTTCCTTTACCTCACCTATGTTAATGGTTACCTATGGAGAAATGTTGATGAGATTTATTTTGCTGTTGTGAATGGATTTACACAGTAATCGTTAAGCTAGCTGGTTAGTCAGCCGTTGTAATGAATGATTTGATGATTCTCTTCACTTCATCTACAAACATATCGTGTTGTATAAAAAATTTGGCTGCTTCAGCATTTTCACCTGTTAAACTGTGTTAATCTTTCAAAGCCTGTACCCCGGTATACATCATGTTTGTTCTTTTTTTAGTCCAATATTCATGCCGGCTTAATCTTTAGTCTCCGCTCTTTCATTCATTCATTGTAATTAGAGCAGACTGCCCTGCCAAGACCCCAAAATAGCACCTGGTTGCCAAAGAAACAGGCCTCTTCATCCCTCTATCCGACCACAAATGGATATTTGTCCCATAATCCACTTTATTTCTTCAGAGGTGTTGTAGTAGTTTACTTATAATACTGTGTATTGACTGACAAAATTGTTTTGATCAGCTCAGTTGACTTCCTGCTTATCTCAAGAATGGGATTCTGTAAAGGTCGGCCTGTTGCAATCCTGTCAGTGGGAGTGCCTTGTATTGAAGGTGAAACATTTGCCAGTTGAAGGAGGTTGTTTTTCTCATACGATGTGGGCGGGTACGTCACAGCGTAGCTGCTGAGGACGTCCTGTGTCTCTAAAAACGTGCAATGTGTAAGAGGAAGCGTGATGTCAGTCGCAGCCTTGGTAACGCAGTGTAGGTGTCTGTGAATCCACCCACAGATATGGCAAAGATCCGCATCCCAGCCTGCCAGGGCGAAGCAAAGCTGGCCGTCTAGTAGCCAACAGCCCTCCTTCCCCCAAACCCCTGTCCCTTAGAAAGCTCCCTCTTAATCCGGGGCCTGTTGAGAGGCCCGGTAACCAGGGCAACAGTCTTGTATGCATGTCAGCTGATGTGTGTCCAAAGTGCCCGCAGTGCACAAAAGGGGGAGAAAACAAGTCATCTTTGTTGAAGTGGCTGCACCACCAAAGGTCGTTATAAAGAGCTGATAGGAACTGATCTTTTCTCTTACGTCTCTCGTCAAATTGTGTCCTTACTTAAAAAATGTGCGTGTTTGTATGTTAACAATCCAGTTATCATGGAACAAATGAAATACTTCAGTCTTTCTTGACTTGTTATATAATACTAATGTGTAGAAGTTTAGTTTTCACCGAGTGTTGACTGGCCCGACACATCAGCCGTGAACTTTAAATCTGGTGTCTCAGGTTGCCAGGTTTCATGTTTCCTTGCTGCTGCCAGAAAGTCACACTGAAAGGTTTGATGCCAGATACCTAGATGACTGACACTAGGGGGAATCCATCTGTCTGTGTGGATATCTGCATTTGGAGGTCAACAAAACACTGTTATTGGATTGGCTGCATCATGGGACGGCCTGTGATGCAGGTCCAGTGTAGACTGTAGATGTCTCACATTCGTAGCTTAGAAAGTTCTTCTTGCATTTTTGTATTTGTCTTATATCGTGTATACGGCATTCATTTTTAAAGTATTTTTTAATTATATAACACTAATTAGTTGCAAGACATTTGTTTTTTTTTTGTTTTTTTGCATAACAGATGTAGATAAAAAAAACAAACAAACAAAAAACTAATATTTTAAAAGGAATTCATGCTTTCCTTTACTCTGCTCTTCTTTCACATTTTCTGCATTGATTATGGGGGAAATTCCGTGAAATGGAAATGTTGTGAAATCTGTGAAGTGATGACACAGTAACTGGTTGTTGAAACATTAACAAATTAATCAGATTTTTTTGATAAACCATATGTAATACCTAGTGAAACATCCTAAAGGAAGGTGTACAGGAGTCCAATTTTATCATAATTTGGAAACAAACCAAAGCAATCATCGTTGGATCATATTGGATACTGGATTAATTGAAACTCCTAATTAATGTTTAATTTTTTTGTGTCCTATTAGATATCCTATCTGTAAGAGAATCGCTACTTGTGTTGTACTGGAATAATGTTTTGCAACTTTAGGAAATAATTTCGGGAGCTGTACAGTCCAGATAGGTTTTTTTGGGTTCATTTTGATTACATATAGGGAAATTTTATTAGTAATCATAGTTTTCTTTCTGGCATTTCTGTGTTCTAAAAGGAAAGGTAATATTTATGTTGGTCATTGAGGCCTTAAAGGACATGAACGAAAAACAAAAACAACAACAAAAATGACCAGGGAGCAAAATACATTTTGGAGAATGAATTAATACGTTCCCATGAGAAACTTTGTGTTCTTGCTAAAATGTTGCATTCTTGCATTTAAAAATACATTTGACGTGTGGGAGGAAAAACTGTATTGTAATGCTTTTTTGAGCAAGTGCAAAGTTTCAGGGGAATGCAACACTTTATTGAGAAAATGCAGATCTTTCGTGAGCAAAGGCAGTTCTTCAGAAAGTTTTTCAAGAGAACACAAATGTTTTTGAGTGCATGCAAAGTTTGGTTAAACTTTATTTCAATAATCCACGTCATAAATAGCTTGTAACTACATGTCAGCTAACGCTTTAGAGTGTTAGTAGACTTTTAGGTTATAGTAGAATAAGCTGACAAACTGCAAAGTTGCATAGTCAGTAGAATGTGTGTTTGGGCCCATCAAAATAAAGAGTTAACAAACATTAAGCAGACAGTCTTATACTCTAACGACTGGAAATTGACATGTAGTTAGTAAAATGTCAATCAAAATAAAGTGTTACCCAAAGTTTCTCTGGGGAGCGCAAAATTGCAAGGGGACGCCAAAGCATTTAAATATAATATGTATGGGATAATGTACATCCAGCCGGTTGTTATCTCAGAATAAACCCTGACAGGGTGATCAGGACCCCGACGTGAAGCGGAGGCTACTTGCCACATAAGTAATTAATTAGACACGAAATATTGATTTGAGTTGAAATATTTGAATGCAAAGCTTCCGTGTGAACAGCAGTTGCTAGCAAGCGACAAGTTCAAACTAGACAGACATTTAACGTAACCGGTGCAGTCAAACCACTTATTACACAACATTTCACCACAGAAATAATTAAGGCACTAAAAGAATTAAGACGGAAATGTTTTAAAATCTTACTAGTTTTTTAGTTATCATATAATCCATTGCAGCATCCAAAACAATCATGGCAAAATGGAGCAAGTCCGCAATACCAGGATGACATAATTAAATAATTGTACAGCATTTTGAATTGAGTATTAATATTTTATTAGCTAAACAAACGCATAGCTTCCACCAAGAAAAACTGTTCCTAGCTAGAGTACAGCGCTGACTTCAGTTACCCGGTTGAGCCTGTGTTATCAGCTTTTACCGGTTGTTAGTGAGGGATAACATACCTCGGAATGTCGCGACTGAGCAATCAGAATCAAGTATTCCACAGAGCCATGTAATAACGAGGGATAACATACCTCGGAATGTCACAACTGACCAATCAGAATCAAGTATTCCACAGAGCCATGTAATAACGAGGGATAACATACCTCGGAATGTCGCGACTGACCAATCAGAATCAAGTATTCCACAGAGCCATGTAATAACGAGGGATAACATACCTCGGAATGTCATAACTGACCAATCAGAATCAAGTATTCCACAGAGCCAGAATAAAAACAGAGCAAAAAAAAAAAAAACATAAAAAATATAAAAAATAAAATTTTTTTTATTTGTTTTTTTTCGAGCATACCCTTAAACTGAGGAATTAGTTTTGAGTTTTGAAACACGCAATATGTTTATATTGTGTACTGTAAATATCAAGAATGTTTTGATTCTTCATTTCATTATCCCTTTAAACATTTTCTAATACAACAAATGAACATTTTATATATCTGACTGTGGGATCAGCTACTAAACTAAATTTAGTACATTAAATCCTCAATGTTCTCATTATTCTCTGACTTTAAATGCCATCTCCCTGTAGCTGAAACTCTCCTCTCTATGTATTATAACAGATCCTATTTTGCACACTCAACACCCACAAAATTGATATGGAAAAGCTGCTGGGAGGGCAGATAGGACTGGAGGACTTCATCTTCGCTCACATAAAAGGCCTCAAAAAGGAAGTGGAGGTGTACAAAGCTGAGGAGGCACTTGGGCTCACCATCACAGACAATGGAGCTGGATACGCCTTCATAAAGGTAGACTCACAATCATGATTTGGTTAGAACAGGGTGTTATTTTGGAATGCCGCCCTTTTAGCATAGTAATAATTAGTTTTCTAAGTGTAGTGCTCATAGCTTGTACTAGCTTTACCCATGTACAGAAAATGATTTGCATGTTTTTGAAAGTAAAATTTAGTGCTTTGAGAGTATTTTATGACTTTCTGTAAGTTGTAAGATATCCCTTTGCACAAATAAAAACATTTGTCTGCTTTTGGGTATGTTTGACCAGGCTTTGATTGAGAGAAGTTAATTATTTAATTTAGGTGGTGTAGGAAGAATGCTACCCTGTGATTGTAAGATCACACGTTGAAGTACTCTGAATGCTGGATTTGTATCTTTAAAGCCATGAGTTAGTTGTGTTTTAGATTCATTTTTGAATTCTCTATACATATTATTTTAAGGCCAGGTAATGGTTAAAAATACTTTTGCACAGTTGCTATTTTAACATGTTAACAGAAGTTATTATTAAATAGCGTATCAAAGAGGGCAGTGTGATGGATGGAGTAAAGGTGATCTGTGTGGGAGATCATATCGAATGCATTAATGGAAAGAACATCGTCGGAATGCGGCACTATGAGGTGGCGCGAATGCTGAAGGAGCTTCCCAAGGATCAGTCCTTCACCATCAAACTTGTGGAGCCCATGAAAGCCTTTGGTTTGTCATTCATTCATGTTGAAGTACTCTTTTTTTTGTTTTTTGTTTTTCTAGATATGCTTGATTTTGAACATTGTATGTGACTGATGTATGTAAAAAATAAATAAAATCTAGACAGTAGAGTGCAACAGTTTCTGAAGTGAAAATCCCATTTATGTTCTCAATACAGAAAACTTTAACAATAAAGTATACATCTTTTACGACAGACAGCTCATGAGCTCTAACATTGATACATGCTGGTATTTGCTTCTAAAGAAGCCATGTGTTGATGATTTTAATTTCATTTTGAAAGAAAAATGTTTAATTGCTGAATTCCCAATGAAGAACTACACTTCCCATAATCCTCAAAAGAGCTCCACCAATCAGAGAAGTGGCAATGGAAACTGGAGCAAAAGAGCTTCAAAGAAAAACTTGCAATTGAGACTACTTTTATGTATTTGAAGTTTTATACTTAAATTTTCTTTACATAATTTGCCATACTTGATTAGTAGCTAATTGTCTTATGAAATACATTTAACACACTGTATTTTTTGCCTCATATCCAAGTTTTTAATGATGATTGATATCCGAGCTTGTTTGATTCAAGACCATTTTTTTTTTAATCCAGATGGAAAAAATAAATTTATAAATACTAAAACCGTTATTGTTGCACTCTATTTCTATGCATTATGTGATCTATTAAATGTTATTGTGTTCATAAATGTTGATTTAATGTTAAAAAAAAAAAAATTTTCACTTGGCAGAGATGCTTGAACCAAGGTCAAGAGGGGTTGGAGGAAAATCCTCAGGAGATGGCAAGATAGGCACAGGCAGAGAAACCCTCAGATTGCGCTCCAAGGGTCCTGCAACAGTCGAGGAGATGGTAACTGTGTTCTCTCAATGTTGCAATTCTGAGTTATATCTTACGATAAAAACGGAGATATGTACACAGAGTAAACAAAACTGTGAGGAAAAAAAGTCAGAATTGTAAAAAAAATAAAAAAATTAAAAAAAATAAAAACATTGCCTTTTTTAAATATCTATGACAGGAAAAAAAAAAACCTGACCTGCGAGATGTAAATGAAGAATTCAGAAAATTAATTCAGAATTGTCCAGCAAAAACTAAGAATTCAGAGAAATTATCAGAAATGATCTTTCATTCCATATTCCATGGTGGAAACAATCTTCCATATACAATAACATTAGCAACATGGCCACTGACAGTTTTAAAGGGATAGTTCACCCAAAAATGAAAATTAGCCCATGAATTACTCACCCTCAAGTCATCCTAGGTGTATATGACTTTCTTCTTTTTTAGATGAATCCAATCAGAGTTATATTAAAAATTGTCTTTGATCTTTCAAGCTGTTTCATGGCACTCAGCGGGTGTTACAGTGCTTCAGTCCAAAAGAAGTGAGATAAAGTGCATCCATCCATAATAAAAAGTGCCTCACACGGCTCCGGGGGGTGAACAAAGTCCTCCTGTAGTGAATCAATGCACTGCAACGCCGGCTGACTTTCATGAAACAGCTTGGAAGATCAAAGACAATTTTTAATAGAACTCCGACTGGATTCGTTTGAAAGAAGAAAGTCATATACACCTAGGATGACTTGAGGGTGACATGGGGTTACTTTCATTTTTGGATGAACTAACCCTTTAAGAGTCATGACATTCATGATTTTCTTTTACTTCACAGCCCACAGAGTTTGAAGAGAAGGCAGTGAAGAAAGTGGATGACCTTCTTGAGAGTTACATGGGCATTCGAGACACTGAATTAGGTGAGATTTCACATCATGGAATGTCATGTAAGGATGATATCTTATCATGAACATTTTACCTTGTGAACTTCTTAAAGTTGTTTTTGAGTATTATTTATATTGATATTGTGTGAAATTGTATTTGCCAATGTTTCTTTTTATGACTCCATTATATGTTGTGAAGCACATTGAGCTGCATATCTTGTATGAAGAGTGCTATGCAAATAAATGTTTATTATTATTTATTATGAAAGCGTGTTTTAACAAAATACAGTACAATTCAAAAGTAAAAAAAAAAAAAAAAATTATGTTTTTGAAAAAAGTCTCTTATGCTCACTGAAGCCAAATTTATTTAATCAAAATGCAGGGGAAAAAAAAACAGTAATATTGTGAAAAATATTTGTAGAATCTTTGAAGAATGAAACAGAGAAGGTTAAAAAGAACAGCATTTAATTGAAATGGAAATCTTCTTAAACACTAAGACTTTACTGCCACTTTTGATCAATTTAATGCATCCTTACTGAGTAAGCATTAATTTATTTTAAAATAAGAGATTTGAATGGTAGTGTACATTTTATAATTTTTTTTACTACATATTTTTCTGCATTGCTTATCTATGTAAAACAAAAAGTTTATTTAATATACAAAACAACTGTATATTAAATCTGGGTCCCGAAGTGACTTTTGCAATGGTTTGTTGCATTAATAAATATTACTAATGTGTCAGGCTCTGAGTATTGCAAAACAGGATGACTTTATCCTCCTCCTCACTTCTGTACAGCGGCCACGATGGTCGAGGTGGGCAGAGATAAGAAGAACCCTGATGAGTTTGCCATGGCTCTGGACCAGGCTCTTGGTGACTTTGCCTTCCCAGATGAGTTTGTGTTCGACGTCTGGGGAGCCATCGGTGATGCTAAACAGGGACGGTTTTAAACGCTGCTACACACACACACACACCCTCCCCCCAACAACCATTATAAAAAACTGAGCTGAAATCAAGATCATCCTGTTCAGAGTCATGCAGTTTATAGCTAGCATGCTGAACATTTTAACTGATATGATTGTAAGATATATTTTTTACAAATAAATAATAAACAAAAAATAATAGTAAATATCACCACTGTATTTTTCTTCACATAATACATTCTCAAGCCTTTCAAAGAGCTTCAACAGCAGTTAGGCACCAGGTTTGGACCTCTCAGGATGAGAAGAATTTATCTAGAGAAATTATTTCTGTGGTTTAGCATTTGTAGGTGAAGCTGGGAGTTTATGATATTAAAAAAAAAAAAGCCAAGGGAAAGGGTGATGTTTGAAACACTCTTTTGCATAGAGAGCATTTTGTATAGAATTATGGATATACATCCATTGTGTTTTTAGAGCTATTTTAGACTTTGTAATTTATTTAATAAAGTGATGAAACTTGGAAAATTGCAGCTCCAGTAGTCAATTCAAAATATACACATGAACATAAAAACATAAAGTTGTCATGTAACCTTAAAAATAGTGCCAACCAGATAAAGTTCATTTAAGAAATATCACAAATGAGTTAATATCACATGGTTGATTTTATTGCTATTAGTTTTATTGTAAAATACAATCCATAAGGGATCACTTTTTATGATAGATGTATGTTTTTGTGTGCCTTCACGTTTGTTTTGTCAATTTAATTTAGTATGAACAATTTCTATTGTGCTCAAATCACAGGTTTTGTCTTTGCCTGTTTTTTTGTTGTTGTTGTTGTTTGTTTGTTTGTTTGTTTTTTGTCATCCATTTATTAAAGGTGAAAAAAGGATGTACTAAATTGCTTTGTGAATATGATCATTTACTGTATTATTTTTTAACTTCAATCAACATCAGGTACAATTGCTTCTTATATTTCAAGCTGCAATATGCCATTTGATTCTGAATCATGCTGGTTGTTGTTGGTGTATTTGCACTGGGGTTGACCAACAGGAGAGTAGTTTCCATTTTCTAGTTCACAGTGGAACAGAAGGACTATCTGGATAATGACTGCCCCCTGCTGTAGCACTAATCATGAGGTTGTGCTTTGTGTAATAGCCCTATCAGGCAAAACAGCTCCATAAAGTGGTAGTATTTGAATATAACAATGGTTACTAGTAATCATTTAATTAATACCAATAAAACAAAGATAGTTTTGAGACGCAATTTCCTCCTAAGGTTACAGAAAAAGTGGGGCTTTTGACAACTTTAATCTAAATAAATAAAAATTGTTGGTCTTCTTGCACATTTTCAGAACTTTAATGCATTTACACAACTGAAAATCAAAAAATGTTGGGACTGTAAACTATTTTACAAAGAATCACACCTGAAGTCTGCATATCCAACAGGCCACAAAAAGTTGCATAAAGGAAGATCAAAGTTGGCACACACAGCTCCAAAATTAGAAAAATATTTCTGTTCTCACCACAGGTGACGTTTCCAGTCTAATCGTCTGATGAAGAGCTTTTAGGTTCGAAACGTCACCTGTGGTGAGAACAGAAATATTTTTCTACTGTGTTTCGAGCTGTGGTGTGCCAACTTTGATCTTCCTTCCTATAAGTTATTTTAATATTTTTTGAAAAAGACTCTTAAACTCACCAAGGCTGCATTTAAAGTAGAAATCTTGTGACATTATACATGTCTTTACTGACATTATACATGTCTCTTATGGTAAATTTAATACACCCTTGATGAATAAAAGTATTATTTAAAAATATTAAACACATCTTACTGACCCAATCCTTTGAATGGTAGTTTAGGAATCATTTTATATGATACACATTTTAATTAGTTGTTGGTTTGTGTGTGTCATTTTTTTTTGTGTGTGTGTGTGTGTGTGTGTGTGTGTGTGTTTTTGTTTGTTTTTGTTTTGTGTGTGTGTGTGTGCCTTTACAGATGGGTCATCAGCTTAATTTTGTAATTTTGTAAAAATTGTAGCCACGGCCCGACAGGTGTCGTAATACCAGTTTCGGCCATGGGAGGCGGTATGCGGGCAATATACCCACCAGCCAAACCTGCAATACCACGAATGCTCTTGAAATCCCGATAAGAAAAAGGGAGCCGAAACAGAGTTTTAACACAATTCATTGGTAAGTAAGATGCTGTTAGTATTTCGCTAGAAGTTGCGGGAAGTTATAACCTAGGAAATGTATCGAAGGCTGTTTGTTTTTTCACCTGTTATTACCAAATAAACATTAACTAAGACAGCTTGAAATGCTAGCAATTTTTTTCCATACCCATAGAACCTGTATACCGAAGGCGTTCGCGGCTAACGTTAGCTCGCGTTTGATAAAGCTATAACTTACCCACAATCCGATCCGGTTTTTTCATCCTTTATATTACGAAAATGAAAAAGCGTGTGTGAAAAGAGTCAATTGCGTGTGTCTCACGGTGAATGCTGAGAGTTGGGCAGCTCTGGTTACGTTGGTTTTAAGTATTGGTCACGCTACTCTGTAGCTTGAGATGTCATGTTTCAAAATCACTTGAACACTGAAATAACTATATTCCAATATTTTGTAAAGACGCGTTATATCATTCTTTATTTGTAGCCTCATTTTACATATTGGTGAAAAAAATACGTTCAATCAACGCGCCGCGTTAACAATCAGGAGCCTGCTCAGGAGTCACTGGTGAAGACAGACAATCCCCCCCTTGGAAGAGTGTGTTGTAAATTACAATTAAAAAGTACATGAAAGTAGTATTTGCCACTTTTCACATTATAGGCCTTTCATACACACAAAGGCTTCAGGTACTGTCAATAGTAAAAATATGTTTTTAAAATTAAAGGCGACTCCATATATCGAGGACTAAAACTTGGCAAGATTAAGAGATACTATTAGAGTTTCTAATAACATAATAGAACTGGTACGCTCATGAAAACATAGTTTTTAGGGGGGTACAGTTTAAGGATTATAAGGCTCTTCATACAGTATAAGTGACTGTGTAACTGATAGTTTTTACACAGTTTTAACACATTGGTTTTCACAGCTTATTCCATCAACTTTATGCCATATTGTTAAAAAATTATGGCTTGGAAGCACATGAGAAATGCCTTACTGGCGTGTTTCTTAGTCAGAAAAAACATGGAGTGCCTTAAGAATGCAGTCAAGAGGGTCGAATGTTTTCAACCTGAATATGAATATGGACACGTCAGCTTTGAACTTCTGAAATGCAAGATGAAAAAAAATGATAATAAAATTTACTTTTAGCACCCATTATGTGACATGGACAGTAAGCATGCTTTGGTTCTCAAAGTAATAAGCCAATCTACCGCAAGCTGCGATACCTTGAAATGTAATCCGTAAATGCATTTTATATTCCTTCATTTTTGAAGCTTGTCTTGTGCTATAGCAGATCAAATTAAATGACAGGAGTTGAGGTTGGTGATGGATGGATGGATCTAATGTGCCCAGCAAGGTAATACAGTGTACTGGCTGAGATCTTTTGCCCTTCTTAGAGTTCATCCCCAATGTGGGCGGTCCTGAAGGCATCACCAGTCAGCTTCTCTTGAGCTTCCTTCATGCTAGCCACAACTGCACACGAAAGAAAAATGTGGTCAATGTCACTCGTTTTGTTCACATTGCACATTAAATCTCATTTGTTTTTCAAATTCATCTCTAGAATGGTCTGTACACACAGTCAATCCTATTTTGCATTGCCATTGGAAAGTTTGCTATTTGAAGCAAAGCAAGTGAAAACGAGTCATTTCAGACACGGATCAAGTCAATACACTGCATCATTTATGTAAATAATGCACTATATTTTGATGACAACATTTTTGCAAAATATACTGAAATATTTTAGCAACATGTGTTACGTCAGAACTATTGCGTTCCTATTCTATAGAATGCAACAGTTGGATTCAAGAAGTAAAAACGCCATTCGTTTTCTCCACAGGAAAATTCATTTTAAACCATAACTTAGAAACTGTTAAAGCAGACCTACTGTGAGCTCTGAGGTTATTAATCAAAGCTATATGCTTTTGTTGAAGCATCAGTTCACATTATTGACCTTGATTTAAATAATCGTGTTTAACAGTGGAATCCCTAGTGAAAAACTGCATTACCCACAGAGTCGAAACAATCAAGTCGCGCCAAATGAGCGCTGAGCTCCGCCCACTCCTATGAAGCATCACGAATCAAGCTGGTCTCCCGCATTCTCAGAACAGTTAAATATTTGAATATATATGCATATTTTGCAATAGACTTTATATATTATTTCTATATGTACACAAACAACAACTTTAAATAGACGGTTTTATATTTCTCCAATGTTTTAACTTTGTTGTTTGCAATGGTTCATGGGATTGTAGTTCTTTCTTACACTAAGCGTCTTGGACCTTTGTTTTTTTTTTTTGTCTCATTTTCAAATACTTTACTTCAAATAAATGTTTTTAATGTTGTGATTCACTTGTAGCTGGTTGGTTTGACTTGATTAGAAAAATGGTATGAAAAAAAAAACTTTTTTAAAAAACAGCGCCGCTAAAAATGTGGCCAGTAATTATGAATGAATAAAATATAGATTTATATATTTATGTGTCTTTTAAATTTCATTTTTCTTAGAATTTCTTACCTTGATCTGCATTGCTGTAGAAATATTTGTAGTTGGGGTTCCCATTCTTGTTTGTGATCTCAGAGTGGACTTTACCAGTGGGATCTACCAAAAAAAGGGGGAAAAAAGACAGTCTACCTTTAAACAATGGTTGATGTTCTAAACAAGTGCATTTGCTTAGTTGATTTGTTTATGTATATGACCTACCAAGAAAAAGTATTCTTGGAATGTAACCGCCATCTGGGCTAAAGGCCTCATCTTTTGGCTCCTCTTCATCCTACAGCCACATGGGACATGTAATGAGAATATGCAATATAACAACACATACCTTCTTGACTATATATATATATATAGAGAGAGAGAGAGAGAGAGAGAGAGAGAGACAGAAGTTTTTTTTTTCAAACCATCTACAATATGCATTTTGTAAAATGTAAAAGTAAATAAGAAGAAGAGCTCCTCACCTCCAAGTTAACCATGACAAAGTTGTGAGCCAACTCAGAGATGTCCTTTGATTCAGCAAACTTGGGCTTTAATGCTAAAGATATTTTTAAAACATCATAAATCATCTGTACTTTTCAAGGTAACAGAATAAGCCATTCATATATCATAAATAATGATATTTTTATTTTTTAATAATTATTATTTATTTTTCAAGGGTGATTAACAAAATATAACCATTCATATATCATAAATTACTACCGTTCAAAAGTGTTTTGATAAAAAATATCAAATAGACTTTTGAACTCTCTATTCATCAAATAAGCATGAAAAAAAATGTATCATGGTTTCCACAAAAATATTGAGTAGCACAGTCTTTTTCAAGACGAACTGAAAAAAAGTTCTGGATATTCCGCGGAATATCACTGATCTGTACACTGTCCAAAAACTCAACCAGCATCATACCTTTACAGGCTCCACACCACGTCTTGTGAATGATGACCATCAGAGGGAGACCACTGGACAGAACAAGATCAGAATTACATTTGGAAATCACTTTAAATTATATATATATATATATATATATATATATATATATATATATATATATATATATATATATATTATATATATATATATATATATATATATAATGCAAATGCAATAAAAAAATATAATGCAATGCAATACAGTGATGATTCAGAGATTTTTTAGAAGGATATCAAGTAAACTTCAGTCCACTAAGTGTTAATTTTGAAATATTACAAACGAAATATTGTAACTTTTATTTTATAAAAATATGTTTAGATTTCACAGACAAAAAAATAAATAAATAAATAAACAACATGTACCACAACCTGAAGTGGAACATTTTTATAATTATAACTATATTATATATATATATATGATATATATATATATATATATATATATATATATTTTGTATCAGTGAAGTAACAGAAGGCATGTAGTAGATTGAATACAACTGTTTTTTTGTTTTTTGTTTTCTCAGCAAAGTTTTGATCAAGTCGATAGTTTAGAGCACTTAGAAGTTTGATACAAATATGATACAGCAGGCTTTATTCAGTTAAGTGCCTGGACCTGACCTGATTATATTTCTGAAAGTCTGGTATAGGCCTACCTTTTACAGAAATACATAAACTACAATGTTACAAAGGATACTGAAAAACTAGATTAAGCCAGATGTACCTCGCTTCAGCCTCCTTCATCCCATCCTCAAGGCTCCGCCAGTCAATATGGTCCCCAAATCCTAAATAATACACACATACACGTCCATTTAAATGATACATCCGGTTAGGTGCAAGCGTACCTGTTAGAACAAGACACGACTCCAACCACAGAACAAAGAGATCCGCAACAATGCGTCTGTGCTCAGAGATTTAATCAGACTTTCGTCCAATACACAATGCACTGTCAGAGGCACGTCAGTAAAAATACATAACTCATCTGATCATTTTTGATTACTAATCTTAATTCCAGATGCAAAATCCCATAGATTTAGGTTTATAATGAGCTCATCACTTAATAAAACACACTCTTTCACCTGTATGGGAATAGATACAATGTTATATTAGCAGTATACATTTAGCCTTACTGAGACAGTACTGAGTTTTTGTTCGGTCAAGCGGGTGTTACATTAGATCCGCGTTCCGGGTCAGAAGCCGGTGGTCTAGCACAGCAATATTGGCGCTGATAGGGAATAGTTTGCTCAAATGTCTAAATTTATAGACATTTTTACCTCGTCCTTTGTCATCAGCTAACACCTCTCCGAAATGTGACGCAATAAAAACCAGTATAAAAGAAATCAGAGCAATGCTGAATAAAGACGAATGCATTTTCATTCCGATGGTCGCTAGCTCGAGCTGCCTGGGTGTGCAGGATAGAAACCCGCGGGGTCCTAAATACTGCCGGATCACAGGAGCGCGCTGATGGCGTCAGATGCGTCACATTTTATTTTATATTTTATTTTATTTATTTATTTATTTATTTTACGAGAACAAAATATACATCCGTTTACAAAAATGTACATAAAAACATGTCAGAGTGTACAAACCATTGATTCATTAATCAAAAAATTTATATTTGTGAAAAATATTCCAAGTCTTCTTTGTTACAATTGTTTTCCAAACTGGTACAGTAGTCCTTAGTCTGCTGAAGGAAATTAATGAAATTTGGCTTGGATCCTGACCATTTCTTCCCAAAATAATAAAAAGCTGTACAAGTAAAATTATTATTATTACTTTCACTGGAATAATACATCAACATTAGTTAACTTGAATATAATTCGTACGGTAAGAATTGATATATTTGTTTTCCTTCTGATGAAATTTTCCATATCCACCCAGAAAACCCTTGCCTATACACAATTCAAAACAGATGGACAACAGACTTCTTTTTTTTTGTTGAAAAAATCACAGTAATAGTAATTATCAATATCCAAATTAATTTTTTTTAAAACTCTTTTGTTTTGTTTTAAACATTTTAAATTTTATTTGTTGTATCTTTTTTTTTATCATTTAAACAGTATATTTCACAAATACGCCAAGCTTTATTCCAATTTATATTTCTAGTTTGATATACACCTGTTATAGATAGGGGAAAAACCAAGCTTTATTCCAATTTATATTTCTAAATACACTGGTCCACAATAAGCTTTTATAGCTGTATCACCTGTTATAATATTCCTATGGTTCATATTTACATGCTGTCTTTAACATATATTGTCTCAGAAGAATCACTTCCTCAAGCTCTTATAAAATGGACAACTTGTTGAGGTATGGCATCAAACACAACAGCATACTCCTTTGGCATAACTGGAAAAGCAAATTTATCCAAAAAATCACTATAAGATAATAAATTACCATTTGAATTTAAAAGTTGTCTAACTAACACAATATCATTTTTGTTTGTGAAATTTAGCTTGTTTGTGAAATGTTGCTAATTTCACAGGTAGTTTATCGCTTTTAAAATCACATCTCAACAGAAGATCTATGCCACTCATCATGTCAAACTCATGATTTTGTTTTTGAATTTTTGCTGATTTTATATGTAGCTCATCATGTCAAACTCATGATTTGGAAATGTATGCCACATGCTTATGCTTTGAAGATTCATAGACATGTGCGTCTGTTGTCAAACAGAAAAGAAAAACTGAGTGATGTTCTACTGAATAGAATTCTAGGCTCTTTGGAGTAGTCACAAATAAAAACAACCCTTAGAAGTCAGGGGCATACTGAAATGTGGGGGAAGTTAGTTCATTAACAAAAAGGTCTTCAAAGCAAAGTCTTTGTAAGGCTGCGAGAAGTATGGTACTGGCTGACAAGTGCACATTGACCCCTCTGAATATCACTCCTTACTATTGAAGTAATAAGTTTTGCAGTTGTCATTGCACAGGTCTTAAAGATAGTACAAAACAAACCTGTCATTAAAATGCACAATACACAGTCTTGTAGACTAGGGTGACAAGTCATTAAATGTACAGACATTCGTTTTACGGGGTCCCAAATTGTTGTATTTTAGAAAACTTTGAAAGGCAGACTACAGCTGTGGGGACTTGAGTGTACATACGGTCATAATTTATGAATCATAACCCAAATGATGTGGTTGTTTTTTTTGTGTTGCTTTACCCTCACTTCACTGGAGCTATAATAATCTATAATCTCTGAAAATATTGGCCTAACGCCTGGGGCGTCGTACTGGGGGTAAAACCAGTACTGATTAACAGGGCCCCAAAGGAAGAGAGGGCCCTTGAAAAGTCTGGAATATATTTTATTTATTTTACCTGGATATTTTCATGGGGGTGAGGGGGTCATGGGGGCCCATCAGGACTGCCTATGCATAGGGCCCAGGATCTTGTGCAACGCCCCTGCATAACACTTTACTATTGGCTGCTCTGGCAGCTAGCTATATTGTTGGCTAATCAAATCTGCAACGGGCTTAGCTAACGTTACGTATTTAGATGGGTGAGCATGAGCTTTTCAACTCGCAAACAAAAGTTTTAGACCCGCAAAAAAGACGGCAGAAAAGAGAGCAACATTTGTGGTTTCGCGATAAAAAGTATTGAAGTGCACAAAGAAAAATAAAGATTTACAAAGATTTATACGCACTGCAAATAATTTTGTTATCAATTTCTTTATTTTTGAGCCTTAAGAAGACTTTTTTTTTTGCAATCTTTTATTTTTTAATTACAAAATAATTAGTTTTACTTTCAAACACAGAATGTTTGATTGAATAATAAAGACACAAAAATAATTCCATACATGCTGTCCTTTTCTTTCATGAAGGTAATTAACCTTGAATGTATTGTTTAAAGTTTCAAAACTAAGCACAGATAAGCACTTTGCCCTTTGGTTTACATAAAATTTTCTTTCTCAAATAGTGATGTCTATTCCTTCATAAAAAAGGAGCAAGAAACTGTCAATCAAAATCTCAGTAGCCAATGAAAACACACTGCTGCTAGCCCCGCCCCCATGATAGATTTGTGCTAGAATGGCGAAGGAAAACTTCAGAAGCGTAAATAAAGACTCTGGAAACGCATTTGTAAGTACAGATCAGCGAAAGAAAGAGGAGAAAACAGTTAGCAAAACATGCAGTATTAAATAAAGACTCTGGAAACGCATTTGTAAGTACAGATCAGCGAAAGAAAGAGGAGAAAACAGTTAGTGCGGTTTACTTATTTTTTTCTGTTTCAAAGACATTTTATTCAGTTTCAATTTATATTTTCATAAGTTTCTTGAAAAATTACATTCATTCAAAGTCATTCCATAGTTTAAAAGACATGTTGCGTGTTCAACATCATGTCGGAAGCTGACTTGCATGATAGATAATAAGGTAAAAAAGTAAATGAAATTTTTTTTTTATTAGTAGAAAAGCAAACACACTAAAAAAACACTAAAAAACATTTTTTTAACACCTCAGATGTGTGTGTCTTCTAAAGTCCGCTGATGATTACATCACTGCTCTAACATAACACTTAATTTCAGTTTCAACTAACTAGAAATTAACTTATTTCCTGCTCAGTAGTGATCGTCTCTTTCACTTCCACTTTATTGGTGTACATAAGGTAACAATTCAATACATAATGTCATTATTAATATTAATAATATGACAAATGGGAGGGGGAAATCCTGCCCATACCCAGCTAGGAAAAAAAAAAAAACTTAAAATCACTGATATGCATTTACTGAAGTGATATTCAAGAACTGTGAATAAATTGCTGAACAAATTACAGCAAAATAATAATAATAATAATAATAATAATACGGCTAAAACATCCTCAACAAACAAATAGAGATTACCTTTGATAAAGTTTGATTAATGTATACAGTGCCGGACAAAATTTGGGCACATTACTATTTTTAATGTTTTTGAAAGAAGTCTCTTATGCTCATCAAGCGTACATTTATTTAATGAAGCATACAGATAAATACAATAATTCAGCAAGGATGTGTAAATTGATTAATTTTGATGGTGGGATGTTTTATTTTTTTAATTTTTATTTGTGTTTTTTTTTTTTATTAATTTTTTAATCATCAAAAAAATCCAGAAAAACAGTATCACAGGTTATAAAATTAATATTAAGCAGCATATCTGTTTCTAACATTGATAATAAGTCAGCATATTAGAATGATTTCTGAAGGATCATGTGACACTGAAGACTAAAGTAATGATGCTAAAAATTCAGCTTCACATCACAGAAATAGATTATATTTTAAAGTATAATAAAATAGAAAACCATTATTTATAATTGTAATAATGTTTTCACAATATATATATATATATATATATATATATATATTATTTTTTTTTTTTTCAGTATTTTTGATCAAATAAATGCATGCTTTATGAGCATAAGAGATTTCTTTCAAAAACATAAAAAAATAGTAATGTGTCTGAAATTTTGACTGGCACTGTATAAGTAAAAATATACAAAATTGAAAATGAAATGTATAAATAAAAAGGTTAGGAATCATATTTGTTTCAGGTGATTTTTACTGGAAATGGGTGGGGGGGGCATAAGAATCATTTCTTTAGAAGAATAAAAGGTGAGTGTGTTAATGTTAATTTTCTCACTAATTCCCCTTTTAATTATTTTTTTTAGCACCTTGACCACTTTTTTTTTCTCTTTCTATGGCTGAAATGAAATAAAAATATTCTAAGATTTTGTCCTTGAAAATATTTCTTGAAATTACAATGCAGTAATCGCGTGGCTGGAAACTTCCTCTTATGTGATGACAGCAATTGTTTGTGATCATTAAGCATTGGTTTGTATGAAACCAAAAGAAAAATAGAAATTCTAAATATTTGGTCACAATGATGATGAAACTGCAAAATGCGAGTCATTTTTACCAGTTCAGAAAGGTATAGGGAAGTAGAGAGGGTGCTAGTTGTATTGGTAATATAAGAATGGAAATTAGTACACCTGTTAAGCAATTACCAGACTATAATATGCAATGCCTTGGTAATATAATCATATCTTTGAATGACAGTTATAGGTTATCTTAGAAAGAAAGGATAACCTGAATAATCTTTCCTTATTGGCCGTCTGCATTATTTAGGTAATCATTTCTATGCAGAAAACTGTTTCAGTTTAGGAATATGACTATGTTGAAGTCATTTCCTCTTGTGACTTACTCCCATGTTACCACAAACATATAAGACAAATTATATATATTGTAACCAATGATATATTATGTATAAGACAAAGCATGACTAGTACAACAAGGTTTTGCTGAAGTGCATGGCCACCTTTAATAAAACAACAAGAAACAAATCAGAAGTTCACAAAAAAATAAAATAGCATACATTACTGCATAAATAAATAATGTTTAAATACAATAAATAACTTACTAATAAATAATCATTGCTTTTTGTAACAGTAAACTAACAGGTGTTTGGCCTATAGCAATTGCTAGTTTGCTATTTTGACAAAATGTAGTTGAAAACACGATTTATTGTTATTGTTCGAAGGTTAAAACCCTTTAGGACTTTGCACAGCTGCAGTCGTTCTTGAAAAGATTTTTGATGATCCACAGACACCTGAAAAAAATACATAATCATACTTAAACATGACAGGATCACAGAGGCCAAAAGAATGAACTCAAAACATTACATGCCTATTATCGATATACATAACCTGTTTTACCTTGGCTGGAGAGATGTCCATCACAGAGACAGAGAAGCAGTTCTATTACAACGTACAGAGAGAGAGAGAGAGAGAGAGAGAGAGAGAGAGAGAGAGAGAGAGAGAGAGAGAATTCAGTGAGTGAAAAAGAGGCTTGCACTTAACAGGAATTATAATAGAAAGCTGTTTGTGTTTGGTTGATTGGCTTATTTTACCTGCAGGAGGTCATCAATGCTCCAAACTACACTATTGGTGAGCTCTGGGTTAGAGTAAGCTCTCAATGTCTCCCGATAGTAGTGGAGATCTTCTAGAATTCTCTGTAGGCATTCATTCTACAAAGATATATGCCAATGTAAATGTCAAAAGACACTAATCAACAGAAGAATAAACTGAAGAACTGGGAATATGGATTGTACATTTACCTCATCAATATTTAGAACTGCACTGTGAGCGCAGTTAGAGTTCTGTTGGGTGGAAAACATAATGCATAACATGTTTTGATTACGTTGAAATTCAGCAATCAAGAATGTGCTATCATGAAGAAAGGAATGTTATAAATAATGATTTTTGAATACTCATTCAGGCAACTCTGTTTTCACTGCCTTCCACTGACAATAAGTAAGCATTAAAATTTTAATAAACCCAATTTTTTTTTCCACAAAAAAGAGTCTATCATCATTTCAAGAAGCTAGATTTTTAAGACATATTTTATAGTTATTTTAAACAACAACAATTTAATTTATTATTAATATTATAATTATTTTAGTAGTAGTATTTTCTTTCATAGTTATTTTGTTATTATTATTATTATTATTATTAGTAGTAGTAGTAGTAGTAGTAATAGTAGTAGTAGTAGTAGCAATAGTAAAAATAATAACAATAATATAGTTTTTGTTTTATGACTATTCAATATTTGTAATTTTTTAATATTTATTCATCACATCTCAGGACCATTTGAATTAGTGAATCCAAAAATATCCTTAAAATCAATAAAAATGATGAATATTAAAAAAAAAATCTACATAAAATATTCTGTTATACATAGGGTTATATGTCAATTAAACCTAAACTCTTGATGCTTATTTAAAAAAAAACAAAAATCAAAATAAAAAAAACGTATGGACTTGTCATTCTACTGTAATTCCTTGTCCACTTATACGCTATGACTCACTCCATTAGGAGGGCATCATCATATCATTTTTAGCGTGACTCTCTTCTCTTACCTGTGGTGTGCAAGCAGACACTGTTTGCCTCCTGAGATGCACCTCTGCGTTTTGCTGTGAGCAGTCAAACCCGCTGAACAGGTGGTCCTGTAAGCAGATAATATAGACTTTAGACCGTGTGTGTGTGTGTGTTAGCTATATGTGTTGCTTTACTGAATGACACTCACCATCTCGAGCACCGCTGACACGTTCCAGAGCAGTGAGCGCGCAAGCTCGTTGCACTTTCCAGTGAGGTTCAATGGTGATTCACGTGCTCCGACCGGACCGCCGATACTACATCTCCACAGCAAAGCTAAGCACGCAATGCTGACGACCAAGTCTGTAACAAAACATTGCATTTTACAATACATTATGTAAATAGGATGCATCTTTCATTTATTATAAATAAAATAAATTCAAATGAATAGGATAGAGCACCGAAATCGTTTGTAGATTTAAAAAAATAAATGCTAAATAAAAAGACTTACTATTACAAACCCTGGACAGCATTGTTGCGTTCAACTGTTGAATGTTCTAATGCTGAGGATCAGGATTTGTCCTTTTTAAATCATTTGGAGATAAGGGAGTTTCCTTTTCAAAACACGTTGTTATTAACTAAAATTAAATTAACCTGCTACCCATGTGTTTTGTAATTTCCGTGGTATAACAGATGTTGAGTTGTGTAGTTTAGGATACACTGCTTGCATGGGAATTAACGCATGTTTCGCTGTACTTCACAAGTACAGTGTGTGTGTGTGTGTGTGTGTGTGTGTGTGTGTGTGTGTGTGTGTATGCAGGATAAGAATCAAGAACCATCTTATTCAGTAAAACCCCTTTTATCCCTATCAATTTCGAGCATTTTTTTAACTAGTTGTGTTCTCGTTTACAGTCATATACACAATTTACAGAAACACATAAAAGAAGGTTTAAAAGAAACCTGGGCGTTTAACCTCTTATGCACGAGGGCTATTTTGGGGATTTCCACCTGGCATTTTGCCTACCCAAATTCAAAAGCTTCCCATACCCACATGCAGAGGTGTACATACAAACGTTTGGTATCATTTTACAGGAAACCCTTTGAAATTACATAAAACACTGTTGAAATTGATAAAAATGATTTTATATGTTGTCTTTGTTATAATAAATGTAAAAAGGGGCGCTTTTTGAATATTTTTTTTTTTTTATATATATAAACTGAAGTTTGAAATTGTATAGCTCAGGCCCTGAGAGGTCCAGCCTCCTGCAAACAATTTTATTTGTTTCCAGCACGTCAGCTAATAGAGAGAAAAAATTGTTTCTATCATAATCTATGCAAAAGTTATTCTATTCCAACTGAAGGGAGGAATAATACCCTTTTTGTATACAATTTCCGCCTACCCAAATTTGAAGTCTCCCCATACCCACATATAGTGGAATAAATGCAATATCTTTATATCCTTTTACAGAAAACCCTTTGAAGTTACATAAAAAAGCTGCTGTTTGTGACAAATATTATTATTTATGTTGTTTTTCATATGATGAACCACCTCAATACAAGGCGCTTTTTTTTGTCTTTGTCTTTGAAAGTGGATAACTCAGGCCCTGTGTGCTCTAGCAAACTGCATTACATTATAAAATATGTCTGGTCTATCACAATCTAAAATAGAATCCACATTCTCCAGCTTTATATCATTTCATTTATGTGCATTCTTTATTGGTATACTGATTCAGAGCATCTGACCTCAGCATCCCTGTATCACTTCTGCATCTTCAGCATCCTCTCTGTCTGTTTGGTCGCGACTCGCGAGCTGCGTGCTAATCCGTTAGCCGCAGCTGCTATATGGCCTTCAGAGCATCAAAGAAACAAATGTTCACCCACACAGCACTGTAATAATCCATGTGTATTTACTGTATATGAAATGCATCATGTACTGTTCTTTTCTGTCAATAAACAGTTTATCAGATTGTCAGCTGTGCTTTCACGTTTCAAAATAAAGATTCAAAGATAAAAAAAGTAACTAACACGCTTATAGCCTCACCAGACGCGTGTTCATTCCTCTCCATGGCGCTGGTGATCATCCATAACTTGTAATATGATTATTATAAATTGATATTCTCTGAGACGCATATGCGAAAGCCTTCTCGCGAGCGATCTTAGCATACAAACAGCCGAAAACAACAAATCCCAGAGACCACCGCGAAATCCCCGGCGGACATGGAAGGGGTCACTGACTGCCCCCACCCTTCCCCGCTGATGTCAAATTCCACAGCTCTTACTGGCCCACTGCTCAGAGTGACATCTGATCTGACTAATAGCGCTTCACAACCGAGCTCTGATATACAGACCATAAGAGCTGACCATAGGAAAGATATTTGATATAAAGAGAAGAAAGTGCATCTTTTTTTTCCTGGTGCGTATCTGGACAAAATGCTTTATCTCACACCAATGGAAGCATGCAGAAATTTGTGGCTGTTTGCGGCTGACTGAAGCGGTGCTACGAGTATAAATAAAAATTTGCTCTGAGGTGAGAAATTTCACATCGCGATTCTATTGAAGATCATTCGATCTGTGATTGTCATCATAAAATGATCTACATCGTTGAATTCCTGAGAATGAGAGCTTTCTTGTGATATATGACTTGACTGTTTTGTGAAAAATATATAAAATACACATTCTGCGCAAAAAAATATTCGCAATTGTTAGGCGGAAATTTGTGTGTGGGACAAATATATTTCTAAGCTTAATTTCACTACTTTATGAATCATAGAACCCAAATTAATGGTATTATTCGTAAAGAAGACACTCTAAGCCTTTAAATTAACCCATATATGGGCTTATACCATATAAGGAAGGCTTTGCAAATGAAGCACGAACATTTTGTACGTAGTTTTTGGACCCGGTACCGGGTCCGCAGAGTGTTAAGAGATGTTGTGATGTAAGAACCTATAGGAATTTTGTTGAATGTTATCATAGTAAAATATTCCAGGGTAAACTCAGTCTGACAGCATTTGCGTTAGGCTATAATGTTGATTACATTAATCTCTGCTATTTCCCCCCCTGAAGAAAATGACACTTAAAATGGAAGTGAGTCGATCTGTAAATGTTAAAATAGCCTGCTCAATATTTAACTGTGATTTTAATGTGTTAAAATCATAAGATAACTGTGAAAACAATGATTCAAACAGATTTACTCAAAATAAACAAGTTTTAGCAGAAAATTTTTCTTTAATTCATCCAAAACTTTGCCCCATTTACTAAATGCTTCACTGTAATCCTGATTTTTGTTTCTTCTTCTTCTTCTTAAGAAAACAAAGAAACAAGTCATAATTTTTAAGGTACTTTTTAATCAACATTAAGTCATAATCCTTTTCATTGTATTTTTAAATCAACATTTTGATTGAGTTTAACTTGCTTTAAATTGGAAAGTTCCTTTAATCTGAAAGAATGTCACATTTTAAGTGGAATTGTCACATTTCCTTTGAAGTGATTTAAGCATGAAACAACGAGCTTTCACAGTGTCATGTTTTTCATTTATAGAAATGAATATTATATATTAATATGAATATTGTGAATATTATTAATAGCCTATATAAATTTTTCATTTATAGAAATGTAATTCATTAATTACTTTCATTTTTATGTAATATGTATTTATCCATTCTTTCCCTTTTTTTATTACATTTAATATACATTCACATATTATTGGTTACACAGTCCACAATGTTCAACAAGAGTGGAATACCCACTAAAAACAACTTAACTGTTTTATTTTCCTCATTATTTGTGATCATCTGCTGAAGCTGACACATCATATCTCCTAAAAATGATGTAATATTGTGGTGCTGGACTCTTGGTAACAGAGAGAGCGGGAGTGCAGTGGAGATCTGGAGTGTTTTGAGTAATCTGGCCAGACTGGCCACAAAAAGGAAGTGAATATAATTACTCAACTCTCAGTTCAGATTCTATATGCCGATACTTCATGACAAAGTGCTATTTTCACAAAGTCACTGTGGAGATCTTAGATACAAAAATTAGATAAGCGAACTCAAAGAACGACGGGTACTTTTTTCACACTGTTATTTTTATTTATTGCATTTTTCATTTTAACAGGTTTCGTTTGTGTGACTGACCTAATACAGACCACAATGACACTTGTTTGTTGTTGAGCGCGTCATCTTGTGACTCTGCTAAACAGTTGGAACTTAAAGGGATACTCCACCCCAAAATGAAAATTTTGTTATTAATCACTTATCCTCCATGTCGTTCCAAACCCTTAAAAGCTTTGTTCATCTTCAGAACACAATTTAAGATATTTTGGATGAAAACCGGGAGGCCTGTGGCTGTCCCATAGACTGCCAAGTTTACAGTGTCAAGGTCCATAAAAGGTATGAATGTCTCCTTCAGAATACTCCATCTGCCATCAGACGTGCAATCTGGGTTATATGAAGTGACGGGAACACTTTTTGTGAGTGAAGAAAACAAAAATAATGACTTTATTCAACAATTCCTTTGTCAACAGTCTCCTCAGTGTCTCTCCATATCACCGTATGCTGCATATGCTCTTCTGTATCAGCCGCGCTCTTCTGTTTTCTTCGCTTACAAAAAGTGTTCCCATGACTTCATATAACCCAGATTGCACGTCTGATGGCAGATGGAGTATTCTGAAGACGACTTTCATATCTTTTATGGACCTTGACACTGTTACTTATTTGGCAGTCTATGGGGCAGTCACAGGCCTCCTGGTTTTCATCCAAAATATCTTAAATTGTGTTCCGAAGACGAACAAAGCTTTTACGGTTTGGAATGACGGGGGGGTAAATGATTAATGACAAAATTTTCGTTTTGGGGTGGAGTATCCCTTTAAGAAGAGTTTTTTATTTGTTCAAGTCATTTATTTGTTCATAATTTCCTTTCACAGTTCTGTGCACAAAGATATACAGCATTTCAGCCATGCTGTCACTTACATCTGTGAAACAGGAAATGCCACATTTGGATGAAAAAGTAAATAAAATAGACATTATTAAAAGACTGACGTTAATAGTTCATTATGAACACAAGAATCAAATACCACCACACCAGGCAGTGTCAAACAAATATAACATTAACATCACCCTAATATTCACTTTTGTTTATGTTTTAGGTAGGAAAACTCCATGTACAGCACATCAGCCAGCAGAGGTGGAAAGTAACGAATTACATTTACTCGCGTTACTGTAATTGAGTAGCTTTTTTTTGTGTGTACTTCGACTTTTTCAAGTAATTTTAAAATCTGTAATTTTACTTTTACTTAAGTATATTTTGTTTTAAGTATTGTACTTCGCTACATTTTAAAACGCATTAATTACTGAGTAAAAAAAAAAAAAAAAAACGCTCCCTGGAAACTACTTCAGTAAATAATGGTCAGGAGAGCAAATTGGCGCTAAAATCACAAGAAAGATGCAGACGGAGAGACAGGCGTTATATGGTGCAGACCCAGTTAAAAACGAAACCCCGCAGTATTCTGCTGAAGTTGAACCCGAAAGAAATGAAATGAACTGAACCCCATGGCTATATTTATGCTTTATTATGCAGTGTAGCCTAAACTGTGTTTAGCTGGGGAGACCAAACTAGCACCTTATAAAATCTCAACATCAACCCTTCGCAAGCGTGTAGAGGTAAGGTTAATACTTACATTGTTGCATTGGTGTTCAAAATGAAGCTTTGACAGTTTAACAAAAGGTTTTGCACAAATTAGCCAAAAAGACAGTGGTGCAGGGTGTGCGATCTGTGATAATATCGTAATTGTTGTTTTAACGGTGTGTGATTTGACATTATCAGTATTTTGCCAAAAACCAAACCAAAAACTCCTACAGAGTGCTGTGAAGTCTAGTAGATTAGACTAGTGCGCGCGCGCGCATTTAGAGTGTTCTTTCACTGCCTGATTCAGTCTGTTAAAATGCATTTAAAATAGGGGCTATAGGGGCAGAAAATGTATATATTTATATCATTTCATATAGTAAATCAGTATAACACGAAGAGTGGGTTTTTTCTTCCAAAAATCAGCATGACTACATATTTATACGATTAGATTAGTTGGAGCAGATGTGTTTAATTAGGGTTATATCTAAACTGTGCAGGGCTATGGCCCTCCATGAACTGAGCTTGACACCTGTGGTTCCATTTTTGCCTACCTCCCACTGTTAAAATGTAACTAAGTAATCTTTACTCTGAGTAAATTTTAAACAAGCTAATTTTTACTTGTACTTGAGTAAATTTTTTGACTGGTACTTTTACTTGTACTTAAGTAAAATTTCATTGATGTAATGGTACTTTTACTTGAGTAGAATATTTTCGAACTATTCCACCTCTGTCAGCCAGTGCAAACACTGCGTCAGAGTAAAACTAGAGTAAACGTAGGAGGGATATTGCGGAATGTTAATAAGCGAATCCAGCAATAATCTGCACAGAGAAGCAGTTTACTAGTTGCTAGAGAGTTAAAGAGATGCCTGGATGCATTTCCTTCCTCTGTGGAAAATAACATATTTCGAAAATAAAAGTTGCTGGGGTCTAATGTTAAGGGTTTGACATGAGGGTGAGTACATTTTTGGTGAACCAGCCTTCTACTAGTGATGTTTCCTATTAAGGTCTATTCAGTATCATGAAGCCAGCAGATATTTTGCGTGGGAAAAGATCCAGCCTTATAGTGATTGAGGATTCTTTCTGTATTTATACAGTACATAATGAAGGATCAACAGGAGCATGTAACCCTTAGCTAAGGTGTGGGCATGCATGAACACTTACAGCATGTATAATTAACATACATCCACACAAAGCTTGAAACACACATCTATAAAAAGGATCTATCATGAGTACACTGCTTCATTGTATAGTGAAACACAAGAGGTTGGACCCTGTGCTGTTTGACTCAAAATGGAGAACCACAGCGACCATGGCAAGCTGCTTTGGCTTTGGCTAGGGACTTCTCCATCATGTGCCTCTGCTGGCTATGTGCATGCCTGTTCAAAAACATAAACAAAAAAATATTAATATTTTTTTGCATGTACTCATCCCAAGCTCATCCCAAGCTCTAATTTAAGCTGCGTTTAAATGGGTCACGGCCTAACCTGGTTAGATCCTCCACATCTACCAGCATGGCATCCTGTTCCATGTGTAGTTCATCTCGCATGAGCAACAGCTGAACCAGTTCCTCATTCAGACCTGCAATGCAATTACAAGTCAAATCAACCTCGTTATTGCCATTACTAATAAAATGAGTTTTGTCTTTCTGGTTGTTGCATAATATAACTACATAAAAAAGAAGTAAACATAAGAACATGGATGGCATGTGTAAAACATATACACTACTCTTCAAAAGTTTAGGACTGGTAAGTTCCCTTTTGAACGTTCACTCTCGTTATGTATGGGACAACTCCTTTTTTCCTTTCTGCTGAATCCTGATTTGTTCACGTTTGTGTAGCTGCACAAACCAATGGTTCTCCAGCCCACCAAAAGGGGTGGGGTGACCGCTATATAAGACAGTCCGTGGCGCCATTCATCAGATTATTCTCCTTCAGTGATAAGGATCATCTCTTCGCTGACTCTTCTGCAAGAAGAAGCCACAGAAGAAGCTCCAGTTCTGCTCACTGCTGTGGAAGAAGCCGAAAGCAGCGACGTAAGCATCACTGCAGGCATCCGGCATCCGGGTAAAAGCAAATTTCCTAGAGCAAATTTCAGCGCACGTTGCTTCAAATGTCCCGCCGCGAGTGTGGTTCGCGCAAGGGACTCTTGCACGATGAAGATGGGCACAGCGAGTGCCCCACCTGCCTTGGCCGCGCCCACACAGAGGCTGCGCTCGCTGATGGCTCGATCTCTTTTTGAGAGAGCATGACCCTTTCCCATCTACACTCGCGGGTCACCTTGTTCCATCAAGGCGATTCACCCCGCCAGGCCCTCCCATCTTTTTCCTCCCCTAAGAGGAAAAACAGCGGGGCAGCAGATCTTTTCCAGCAGGCCCGGGTAGTGTCACGTCGGCTCAGCGCCTGCATGCCCCGCGCTCCCGGTGGCCCTGTTACTCTTGTGTGTTTTGTGCTTGGGGACATGGGGACCAGTGTTCATCTTCGGGTGGGGGTGGTCTGGTTTAGTTAATCGATTAGATGACATCAGACGACTCTGTTTCCTTGGCGGCGTCAGAAACGGAGGAATGGGGTAATTCTGGCGAGGAGCCCAAAGCAGCCCCTGCTTGGCGGGTTCAGAGGCGGAGGAATGGAGCCAAGCTAATCAGCGTCCTCGCAAAGCCGTGGAGGATCTGGGCCTCGAGTGGTCGGCTCCGGACGAGCCCGCCCATGGCTTATTGGATGAATGGTTCCTGCCAGAGACCCACCAACAATCCTCCCGCCAGCGTCCAGCCCCATTCTTGCCAGCCGTCCATGACGAGCTCACCAAGACGTGGCGAGCCCCCTACTCGGCACGGGTGAACCCCTCTACTCTCACGCCCACCCCCCCACCCCTGGAGGAAGCGATCGCCGCATATCGGTGCCCACCATCTGCCCCCGGCTTAAAGGGCCATGCAGCGCATCCATCTAAGCCCTGTAGGACCACCTCGGCTATCGCCATCAGGGCTTATGCAGCAGCCGGACAGGCTGGTTCGGTGCTTCACACAATGGTGATCCTTCAGGTGTTTCAAGCCAAACTCCTCCGTAGTAAGGACGAGTCTGGCCAAGAGCACCAGGAAGACTTAAAGGAGCTGCGCACAGCAACAGATCTCGCTCTGCGCGCCACAAAGGCCACAGCACGATCGGCAAGACCATGGCCAGCCTGGTGGTGCTTGAGCGCCACCTCTAGCTAACGCTGACAGAGATCAGGGATGCTGAGAAAATGGCCTTTCTCGAATCGCCAGTTTCGCCAAAAAGGGCTATTAGGCTCTGCTGTTCACAGGTTCACTGAACAGCTTTCGGAGGCTCAGAAGACGTCGCAGACGCTGCGTCACTTCCTCCCTGAATGTGCTGGCCCCATGACTAAAGGCTGCCAGAAGAACCCCGCTGCTTAGCCTGCAAAGCCAGCGCAGCATCAGCCTTGGCGGAAGACGGAGCCTGGGCTGAAACAGCAATCCAGGACGGCAAAACGCTTCCCCTTCCTGAAGCGTCAAGGTCCCTGCCCACGAGTTGTGTTGGACCCTGAGCTGCCAAAGCCGTCCTGAGGCGCTAAAGAGGAAAAGGAGGGCCCCTGTTCTCGCCTCGACCAGAACGCCCCCCCCCCAAAACAGCTTGCCTTCACTTTCTTACCTCTTCGAACACCTCTGAGAAACGGAGTGTCATTTTCAGCGGGTCACATCCTGCAGGTGCAGCGCGTGCCCGAATATTTTACCGCTATGATAGGGGACCCACATGCTTTAAAGAGCAAAATTCCTCGTCCTCTCTTAATCAGTTATACGAACGTAGACTCCCCGCTTTCTCAAGGCGAGCTCTCATTCGAGAAAATAAAACCTCTCGCTTCCCATTACATGGCTTGGGCAGCCATTCCGGGAACAATTCGACGAGGCTACTCGCTGCAGTTCGCTTAAGGGGCGTTGTTTAGAGTTGTTTTTCGGACTTCTGTGCTGTTGATTGTATGTATTGTTGTGTGGGAGGAGGAGCAAGCACTGCTTCCACGTAGTTACATTTGCGCCCATTTGTGCGCCCATGGGCGTGCTGGTCTAAAAAAGAGGTGTGTTCAGGCGCATTGCTATTTTAAGGAGCTGAAAATAGACTGCGCCATAGACCAACTCAAACCTGGTCTAAAGTCTGACGCAATGTTTTTTCTTTGTTATTTAAAGAGCGTGTTAGTATAGGGGGGTCCACAATGCGTGTACACGCTGCTTATTAAACACAGGGATGCACAGCAGCACACAAACATGCCAAATATTAAAAATTGAAGGATTGCAATGCATAAGAATTTTTTTAGGCTAATTAAATATAAAAATGCCTACATATCATAATGGATAGTCATCGCATGTATCCGAATTAGGCTATCTATTCGCTTGCAAACGAGCAGCACCGTTTCATCTCGGAGACGCGTTCTGTCTTTGCGCTTGCCAAATTCCGCCATGTAAATAGCAAATCCGTCATGGCACGAGCGCAACTGGCTCTTAAAGGGAATCGAAGATGAGACTCTAATTGGTTTATTGCACGTTATGGCCAAAAAACACCCATTACTCATTAAGAGAATAGGGACAACCCATTTAGACCATGCGCCTGGGCGCGCCAACCGTTTTTCCGTCGTTAAAATGGCAAAAGTGGATTTGGACATGCCCTGAGTGCACCTGCGCCGTGCGCTTTACACTTTGCGTTTAGATCGTTAAAATAGGGCCCATGGATTTGAAAGATGCTTACTTTCACATCCACATAGCCCCCCGTCACAGACCGTTCTTGAGATTCACATTCGAGGGAATGGCCTATCAGTATGCAGTCCTTCCGTTGGACTGTCCCGGGCCCCATGCACTTTTACGAAGTGCATAGACGTGGCTCTGTCCCCTCGCAGATGGGAATCCGCCTATAGAACTACCTCGACGATTGGCTGGTTTTAGCCAGATCAAAACAGGAACTGAATGCTCACAAAGAGCTGCTGCTCAGAGTGCCTCGGGTTGGTCATCAACCTACGCAAAAGCCAGTTGTTGCCCAGACGACGAACTGTCTTTCTGGGAATGGTTCTAGACTCAGCCCTAATGTGGGCATGGATCTCGCCGGATCGGTCCTTGACAATTCAGCGATTGACGGCTTCCCTCAAACCGGGGACGATACGCCCCCTGAGGGTTTTTCAGAGGCTGCTCAGCCTCATGGTCGCTGTTGCCTCTGTAACTCCACTGGGCCTGCTCTACATGCAGCCCCTCCAATTTTGGCTAAAAGCCCGAGTCCCGCCCCACACTTGGTGGTTGAAGAGATTTCCAGTCATTGTGGACCGTCGCTGTATAGAAACTGCGGCCCCCTGGAGGACCACTCGCCTGTTTCAGACAGGAGTGAGGATGGGCGTCCTTCCTTCCGGACATCGATGGCCACCACGTCCTGGTCCATTCAGACACCGGCCATTCAATAGGCAGAAATGACTTGGTCGTTAAATTTTCTGAAGGGCGCGAGGAAACTGAATCCTCCTCGCCCTCAGACTGTGCCATGTTGGGACTTATCCATGGTCCTAGGGGCCCTAAAAAGGCCCCCATTTGAGCCGCTCAGTTCGGCTGACTTGCGGCCCTTATCGCTTAAAACGGTCCTTATCCTTGCTTTGGCGTCGGTTAAGCGTGTGGGTGACTTACAAGCGCTGTCAGTCAGTGCCTCGTTTCTTGAGTTTGGACTCAATGACTGCAAGGTCATTTTAAAAACGAGACACGGCTATGTTCCTAAGGGCTCTCTACTCCCTTAGAGCGCAATTAATATCCCTATTGGCGCTCCCCGCTGAGAGTCTATGTGGAACGTTCTAAACTGTTTAGGCAGTCTGAACAACTGTTTGTTTGCTTTAGAGGCCGCCAGAAGGGTCTGCCGGTTACCAAGCAAAGACTTTCTCGCTGGATTGTTGATGCAATAGCTCTGGCTTACGCATCAGAAAGACTAGAATGCCCTATTGGTGTGCGAGCCCACTCCACAAGGGGAATGGCCTCCTCATGGGCGTGGTCCAGCGGCATATCTATCGCCGTCCACTTTTGCCAGTTTCTATAACTTAGACATCCCCGCTCTGCAGGCGTGGATTCTATCGAACAAATCAGGCTTCAGCAGAAAGGAGTTTTCCCATACATAATGCTCGTTCCCTTATCTCAGGGAACTGAGGTTACATTAAGTAACCAAAGCGTTTTCTTTTTGAAAAAAGTTTGCTCACCATGCTTTATGCTTTACTTAATCAAAAATAGAGTTAATACAGCAATATTGTGAAATATTATTTAAATGTAAAATATCTGTATATATTTTACATTTTTCCTGTAATGGTAAAGTTGAATTTTCTGTATTAATTTCTCCAGTCTTCAATTTCACATGATCCTTCAGAAATCATTTTTCAAGGAACATTTCTTATTATGTTGTAAATAATAGCTATGTAAGTTTTTATGGAAACTAATATATTTTTCAGGACTGTTTAATGAATAGAAACAGGAGTTATTTGAAATATAAATGTTTTGTAACATTATAAATGTCTTAACTCTCAATTTTGCATATTGCATATATATACAGGTAATAATATTTAATGTGTTATGTATGTGTGTGTGTGTATTATATATAATGTGAAAAATGTTATTATTTAACATTATATGACGTTTTCGAATTTTTAACGAATGCTTGGGCTGAATTTGAATCCGTGGTGGAAGGAAGAAGTTCTGCACAAAAGAGGGTTTTTAAAGACTCTATTTACACACTTGTTTCACCGAACTGTTGTATAAACGCAATATCACACTCGTAGCCATGCGATATGGCTGTATATCAGCATGCTGTGATTACCTACAGCACTCAGCCTGCAGCCTCGTGCCTACGGCCATATCACAGCCATATCGAATCCGTTTGATATTGCTTGCATGTGTGTGTGCGTGTATATATATGTATATGTGTATATATATATATATGTATATATATGTGTGTGTGTATATATATATATATATGTGTGTGTGTGTATATATATGTATATGTATAAAGATATTATTTATATTTGCATTATTGCATTATTATCATAGCATTATTCCAATGTTTTTTTTTTGTTTTTGTATACTTAAGTACACACAGATAGATAATTAGATAGATAGATAGATAGATATATTTTAAACTTCGAAAATAATGAAATCACAAACTGGATGCTTAATTGGATAATTTCTGTCTGCTGCCTTTACCTTGTATCTGAGAGTGAAGGTCATTGGTGATGACCTGTAACTGTCCAAGACTCATGTCCCTCAAGTCCACAGGCCTCAGATTCCTCTTCATTAGGCTCTCACTGATGTGTGGCAGATGTGGTAACTATAACACAAAAAAGTTAAGTGATGTTGGATGTATTGATTTTTGTTTTTCTTATTAGCAAGTGCTCTGAGATGAAGTGAAGGCCCTTACAGCCTGCAGGGGGGATAAACAATGCAACACTATTCTTGGACTGTTGTCTGACTGACCAGGTCTGCCACGGGGGACCTGCGGTGTAGCTGAATCTGTCTCTCCACCTCCACCTGCATGCGGGCCATGGGACGGGCCAATGCCAGAGCCACACGGGCCTCCTCCTGCAGCCGTCGCTGTAGCCGCCAGAATTCTGAATCCTCTGAGTCCAGGTCTTCCTCTCCTGTATCCCGGTCAGAGAGAGAGGAGCTCTGTTTACTCTATGGTGAGACAGGAAAAAAAAAAAAATTTAAAACAGGGAATTAAATCACATTATTTTTTTATCACAGTTCCAAAATATAGAAGCACTTTGTTTAATATACGCTAAAAATCTAGGGTTGGTACCATAGGTGACAATGGGGTGTCCAAGCTGGTCTCTGTTCTGCTGTCCTCTGCATCACTGTCCCTGTCACTGCAGCTGCTGTCATTCACAAAGCACATCTGTAGATTCACCCCATTCTGAAGCCTGTAGTGAGAGTGCGCTGTTCTCTAGGTTCATCTTTTTGTGAAGCCTGTTGTAGGATTGATTTTTTTTTGTTTGTTTGTTTGTTTACTTTGAGATTTTATTTAATTTAAGATTTTTTTTATTATTATTTTTTTCATTGTATATTCAAGATTTGGTAACCCTGTATAATAACTTTCATTTATAAATCATTAACAAACTTTATATAATGCTTAAACGATCATTAGTTAATATATATTCACATAGCTAGAAATATGATATGTTCTTGTTAATGTTTACTAATGAACTTACTAAACATTAAAAGATGATTAACATATGATTATTTAATGTAAATTGAAATGCTTACAAATGTCAGTAAATTTTCAGTTCATATGATCTTCATTTGTTGGTTTTTGTTTGTTGTGTAGACCTCTATTTACACATCTTAACAAATAATCTATTATTTATTTGTTCATGTTTTTGCAGAACCCAATCTAAAGTAGAAACTATTCATTATTTATAAATGTTAATAAATGTTTCATAATCATTAATACCTTTATAAACAGTCATCTCAATGGCAAAAAGTGTCCCAAACGACCTGCATTTACCCTATTCACACAACTTTACTTATCATTTATTTATCATTTGTTCATGTTTTTGAAGTAGCCAATCTAAAGTTGAAACTATTCATCATTTGCAAATGTTTATAAATGATTACTAATCATTTAGTATCTTTATGGGCATTGGACTTTTAGCTAATGTAACAAGGTTTGTGTAAAGAGTGGCTGGTTAAGTTTAGCTAAACTAAACTAAAGACATAACAGATTGTAATTTAAGTGCAAAAAAATATTATTGCCTCAACACTCACATTAGTATACTACTCTTCAGTATATCATTAAACAGGATATTTCTTGAATCATAAATAAACAGGAGAAAACAAATCAGTTTTTAAAAGAATATAATTGTTAATTTATCATACAATATCATACAAACAGATTAAACCGTGCTTCCTTATGATAATTGAATTGATCCCTGTACACTGTTGACCTTTTAACCAACCCTTAAACCTAGCCATACCACCAAACCTGTCCCTAACCTTACCTGTATCACACTTCAATAGCAGCAACAGTGTTCATTAACATAAGCTTTTAATCATTTTAGAACATCTGTTAAAATCATTTGTATATTTTCTATAAGTACTTGATCATATGGATTTTTTTTTAAGTTTAATGACATTTGTAAGCATTTTGACTTATATGAAATAATGATTTGTTAAATATTATCAAATGTTTAATAAGTTTATTAGCAAAAATTAACAAGCACATTATCTCATGTTTCTAACTCTTTGAATATATATTAACTAATGATCCATTAAGCATTATATAATGTTTGTTAATGATTTATTAATACAAGTTATTATAAAGTGTTACCCAAGATTGTTTGCTTGAAATAAGCATTTTAAAAATGTTTGGCAGAAAAGATACATGCAATATGGGAAAGATAAATATTTAAAAAAAAATGTATTTACATACAGTAACTCATGTGCCATTGGCTGTGGGTCTTTTATTTAGCCGCTTTTCATTGTATATTCAAAATTTTGTATAGTCTGACTTTGTTGTTGCACAAATAAAAATAAATGTTGAAAAAAAAAAGGTTTGGCAGAAAAGATGCAATGTGAGAGACATAAAAAAATAATTTTGAAAGTTTCACTTTCATAACTTATGTGCAACAATGCAGCTTACTGCTATTTTACACAATCACACAGTCATTTTTAATATTGTGTAGTTTGCTAAATGGATATTGTAGATATTTGCAGTGGGGTGGAATACCCAACAAGGCCCTTAAATGATACTCTTAAGAATACATTTTGATTAGTAATCTATCAGTGTTGTTTAAGAAAAAGGAATCAACTTCTTTTCGTAGTAAACTTCAGATAGAATTTACTGAAAAGAGAAAGAAAGAGTGAAAGTTCTATTTTTAGTGTCTGTGAACCACAGTGATGCACACTTCCCACAGAAAGCTGTGCATAAAACTTTTCTCTTCATTTGCAATAGAATTTTGTGGTTAAAGGTATTCAAAGAAAACATTGGCTATAGGCTTCAGTTGAAGTCTATAAATGAAGTCTTCACTGGCAGAGTTTACTCCTGTAGATTGGTAGAGACTGGTTCTGTGGTATCTCTTGTAAAATTAAGGGTTTATGCTATGGGGAAATATTCTATGGAATATACGCTGTGGAGTGTAGTGCAGGAAAATAATGCATGCTCTTAAATTTTAACGCTCATTGGACTTTCCTTTGCTTAGCTTTCTAGGAAACTTGTTGAAAAGCAGATGCAATACAAGAAAAGACACAGAAAAGCAGCAACTTTCACACTAACAAACATGGCCAGTCCATGGATTTGTGATTCAATAAAATATCATAATATGAAGTAAGTGATCAACGGTAAGAGGTTTATGTTTTTATTAAGAGAAAGCGCTAAAAATAATAATTGTACTCTGTGATTTATTATAATATTATAAGAAGTCTTAATTTTTTTTTGTTAAGAGGTTTACATCTACACATACATGTACTAAACATGTATGTGCATATTACTGTATGTAGCGCTAAAAATAATAATTGTACTCATGTTTAGTACAGATTAAATATAAAGAAACAAAATTAGCCCTATACCAGGCATAATTATTTGTCATGTATTTGCTTTTCATTCCCTGAGTCCCTCTGTTTAAATGTCATATTCTCCCATTTACAGTGTTCTTTACATTCAGTTCAATAGTAGAACAAAGATGAATAAAAATAAAAACAATAGCATTCCCAGCACTTTTTGCTTGGGCCAAATAAGTACACAGTAAATAAATTAATAAATAAATGATAAGAATAAATTATGAATATATAATATATATATTTGTAATATAAATATATAATATATATATAGAAAGAAAGAAAGTCTCATCTTTAAATTATGTCCTTTTTTTTCAGGAAATTCAAACAATGAATGCTGTTTTGGTGCTCTTTGATGAGGCGTGACCTGTTTTTATACAGTCTATGGGAGCGACCGATCGGATAAAATGTCTTCAAACAGCATGATTTTTTATTTGTGTTCTAAAAATTTAAAACAACATGGTGCACTAAAGGTTATTGTGCAATTTAGAGAGGTGGTCATGAGTACAGACGAAACACATTGTATCAACTCAAGGCCTAAACATTTTGGTTAAACTGATGGAGGCATGCTTCTGACATAACAATTAGTAATGGAATAAGAGTAAATACATTAATATGGAGTATGTGAATTAATAATTTACTAATGTAACAAGCAAATGGTGTTCTAACTGTACTCAGTCTAGTCTTTACAGTAGCTACATCTTAGAAAAGGTTCATGAAAGAATCTTAAATATGCTAGGTTCTAATATGAACCTTTTACCACAACAAAGATTCTAAAAATAACTGCCACATAACCTGTGGATCATTATAGAACCTTTAAGTTCAACTTTGAACCTTTTTGATAGCTAGAAGTTCATATTTGCACTTTAAAGTTCTTTTTTGAACTCTAAAGTTTCGATCTCTTCTAAGAGTGCAGCGTGATACTGTAATCTCTTCCTCTTTACTACTAGTTTTAAAGCGAAATAAACATGAATGAACATCTCACGCCTCATGTAATCACTCAATCAGCGTTTCAACCACGGAAATATGTAAAAAAAAAAAAACAGCTTGTAAACAAAATGTCACGTAGCATTTCATTTACCTCAGGAAGTCATTAGTTTACAGCTCATTAGTTTACTATAAATGATGACTAAAGAAGAGCATTTTGGAAAATATGAGACTATATACTAATTATATTTTACTTTACCTGTTGGTGATGTTTTAATTATAAATCTGTTATGAAAGGAGTTATGAGAGGCACTGTGTATATGAATATGCTATATTTCAACAACAAATAGAATTTTTATAATTTAGAAGTTAATTTTTAAAACTACATTATGTGCAATTTACATGTTTGATTTTTTTTAAGTTGAGTGTTGCTTGCTGTATTTAAAAATAATAATAAAAAAATAATTAAATTTAAGTTTGGGCTCCGAGCATAAGCCAAGGTAGATATTTATCCCTAAGAAATTTTTAATTATAAATGTGTTTATTTAAAGAAAGAGCAATTTCTAAAAAAAATAAAATAAAAAAGTTTAGTTTTTCTCCTTGCTGTACCAAAACTGTACAGAACCGTGACATCAAAACTGTCAAAAAATATATATACACACAGAGAGAGAGAGAGAGAGAGAGAGAGAGGGAGAGAGAGAGAAAGATGGGTAGTAACTGATTACATGTAATCAGGATTAAATAATGAAGTACTTGTAATTGGATTAATTTATATTTTTAAATACTCATAATCACACTACAGTTACTTTTATATTGATTACAGGATTAAATATATTTCACACAATAGCAGTAAATTATTCATAATGTATTGATTCTCCCTAATTCCTCTTTCATCTATTAAATATTCCTTTCTAAAATAGCCTACAAAGACAAGTCATAGTCAGGTGGCTACACAGCATTTGACCACTGGATTTACAAAAAAATCATTTCAGATTTAAGAAGCGTTTCAACATTGCATCCATACTGATGAACTCATACATTTTTATTTTAATTATTATGGGTTATTTAACCATCTGTGACTATGTCTTTGGAATTGTATTTCAAATAGATTAGAATGCACAAATTCACGCTATTTCTTATGTAGTGAATTTGCTTAGTAGTGAATAGTGTATTGATGGGTAGTGATCACATGCGGTTATGAGAACATCTGATAAGAAAGATTGGTGGGATATCTAACTTGTAGAACCTCTTTCTGTATCATCAACACAAGGAAGGCATAAGTGTAATAAAATAAATGTTATTAACAAAAGATAGGCAAGAGTAATCAACAACTACTAAATGAATACCATGAATGGAAAAGGAATAAAGTGCATAAAATGTATAAAATGCAAGTAATTAAGTTGTAATGTCAGAGCTATGTTATCTGGAAAGATAAACTGTTGCTACTCTGAAACAAATAAGGTGAAGAACCTTATGCATCAAACAAATATGTGAAGATTATTTGTTATCAACTGCAACCAACTATATAATATTTAACATAGAAAATTAGAAAAATCATATACTGATAATCTACAACAATGCCATGGTCTCTGGAAGAGGTTTGGATAAGTGATATTCATGTTCTCTGTGTTCGAGTGAGCAGTGACTTCCACTGGTTGTGCTGGTAGCAATGCAGTGAGGAAAAGAGCAGGAATCCGTTTCGACAGCCTTGAACATGGAGCGCTATAGGATGCTGATCTCCAGGAGCACCAAAGGGTAATAAAAGCTGGAACACACAGATGTGGCCCTGGAGTAGGTGCAGAAGGTCCTTGCCTGGAACACGCAAGCAAAAGTACCTTGAAGTGAAGGTTTGCTCGCCGGAGCTTAACCCTGTTGCAAATATCTGTGTGTCTTTTGCTTCTCAAGGTCTTGGTCGATCCGCTTTGTCTCTCTAGGATGGAGACTCAGCATATACTGCATCTGTTGTTGTCTCGCTGGACGAAGATTCTGAAGTCTGAACATAGAGTATCTCTTTCCTCACAGGCTGGAGGCTCAGAACGTGGTTGTATCTGTTGCTTCTTCAAAAGCTGGAGACTCAGGACTTGGTAGCCATCATTGCCTTTTCCCTCACAGGCCAGAGGCTCAGAAATAAGGAATTTTTATGGCAGTCACAGAGCAGAACCTTGGGAATCAGTCTGTACGTGGGTGAAGGGCAGAAACTTCATTTTGACCAATGAGAAGTCCTGTCCTTCCCAGGCTTGGTACCAGAGGTCTTCTTCTTGCCCTCTACGAGGTGTCTGGTTGTTGTCCTAGGATTTGTATCTGATGGCTTTGGACAGTTTGCTTATGTTAGTCCACCAAGATCCAGTCAAAATGTGGCAAACTTTCTCCTTTTGTGGTTAGAGGGGTTGGTAACAGTGGTCTTGTTCTTGCCCTGTGCTGGGTGTTTGGTTTATGTACTTGTAATGCAGGCATTCCCAACCTTTTTTGTCATCTGAACCTCTTTCCCCTAATATATTTACTTGAAGTACTCCTGAGATTTAAAATTAAATATTTTAATAATTAAATCACGTTTGAATGATCATGGTTCTCTGACATTGGTTAATGTACACATGACATGCAGGTAAACAAATAAAATATTTAATTTTGTTAGTAAGTTTTTTGTATTGATTGATGTAATTATAAAATGATTTATTTATTTTTACATTTTTATGATTTAATGAATTATAATATTTTCATTAAACTCACGAACCCCTGGGCCTGCAGTATGAACCCCAGTTTAGAAAACCTTGATGTAATGTAATTTATTGTTTAATGCACCCCATTTTGTTAATTACAATGAATGGAATTTATTTTCTTACTGTTTTTTAATGAAATTTATTTATTTACGATGAATGTTTTTTTTATTATAATTATTTGTATTTTTTTTTATATATATATATACAATATATATATATATATATATATATACTGTATAGTGGTGTGAAAAAGTGTTGGCCCCCTTCCTGATTTCTTATTTGATTTCTACAGTGTTCCTGTAGCTCAAGTGGTAGAGCATTGCATTAACAAGCGCAAGGTTGGGGGTTTGATTCCCCGAGAACACATGATAGGTAAAAATTGATAGTCTGAATGCACTGTAAGTCGCTTTGGATAAAAGCGTCTGCTAAATGCATAAATTTAATTTAATTTAATTTTATTTTATTTTTTTGCATATTTGTCACACTTTAATGTTTCAGATCACCAAACAAATTTAAATATTATTCAAAGATAACACAAGTGAACACAACATGCAGTTTTTAAATGAAGGGTTTTATTATTAAGAGAAAACAAAATCCAAAACTACATGGCCCTGTGTGAAGAAGTGTTTGCCCCCCTGTTAAAACTGTGGTTTATCACAGCTGAGTTCAGTTTCTCTAGCCACACACAGGCCTGATTACTGCCACACCTGTTCGCAATCAAGAAATCTATTAAATAGGACCTGCCTGACAAAGTGAAGTAGACCAAAAGATCCTCAAACGCTAGACATCATGCCGAGAGCCAAAGAAATTCAGAAACAAATGAGAAAGAAAGTAACTGAGACATATCAGTCTGGAAAAGGTTATAAAGCCATTTCTAAAGCTTTGGGACTCCAGCGAACCACAGTGAGAGCCATAATTCACAAATGGCAAAAACATGGAACAGTGGAGAACCTTCTCAGGAGTGGCTGGCCAACCAAAATTACCCCAAGAGCACAGCAACGACTCATCCAAGAGGTCACAAAAGACCCCACAACAACAACCAAGGAACTGCAGGCCTCACTTGCCTCAGTTAAGGTCAGTGTTCATGACTCCACCATAAGAAAGAGACTGGGCAAAAATGGTCTGCATGGCAGAGTTCCAAGACGAAAACCACTGCTGAGCAAAAGAACAATAAAGGCTCGTCTCAGTTTTGCCAACAGAAAACATCTCGATGATCCTCAAGACTTTTGGGAAAATACTCTGTGGACTGACAAGACAAAAGTTGAACTTTTTGGAATTTGTGTGTCCCATTACGTCTGGCGTAAAATAAACACCGCATTTCAGAATAAGAACATCATACCAACAGTAAAATGTGGTGGAGGTAGTGTGATGGTCTGGGAATGTTTTGCTGCTTCAGGACCTGGAAGACTTGCTGTGATAAATGGAACCATTAATTCTGCTGTTTACCAAAAAATCCTGAAGGAGAATGTCCGGCCACCTGTTCGTGACCTCAAGCTGAAGCAAACTTGGGTTCTGCAGCAGGACAGTGATCCAAAACACACCAGCAAGTCCACCTCTGAATGGCTGAAGAAAAACAAAATGAAGACTTTGGAGTGGCCTAGTCAAAGTCCTGACCTGAATCCTATTGAGATGCTGTGGCATGAGCTTAAAAAGGCGGGTTCATGCTCGGAAAACCCTGCAATGTGGCTGAATTACAACAATTCTACATAGATGAGTGGACCAAAATTCCTCCACAGCGCTGTAACAGACTCATTGCAAGTTATAGCAAACACTTGATTGCAGTTGTTGCTGCTAAGGGTGGCCCAACCAGTTATTAGGTTTAGGGGGCAAACACTTTTTCACACAGGGCCATGTAGTTTTGGATTTTGTTTTCCCTTAATAATAAAAACCTTCATTTAAAAACTGCATGTCGTGTTCACTAGTGTTATCTTTTACTAATATTTAAATTTGTTTGATGATCTGAAACATTAAAGTGTGACAAACATGCAAAAAATAAGAAATCAAGAACAATTTTTCACACCCCTGGTGTATATGATATATATATATATAGATATATATATATAATATGTATATATATGTGTGTGTGTGTGTGTATATATATACATATATATACACACACATATATACATACATATATATGTATATATATATAGACATACACATATATATATATATATATATATATATATATATATATATATATATATAGGGTAAATGTATATATGACAATTATAAGTGACTATAGACACTGATCTCTTAAGGAGCAGATTTATGCCGAAAGAATATTTTGCAGATTAACTGCTGATATTTTCACTCTACACATCTTTGCTTCTCCACATCAGCAATGTCTAAATTCCCTCCCCATGTTATTCTTGAGAAAATGTGTCAAGTTAACAGACTCTTTTTCTTCCTTCTCAAAGGGTTCCAAACATTAAACAATAAGCACAGCAGACTAAAATAGCCACAAAGTAAGATTTTCTTTTTCATTTTCCTGTCAAACATTTGTTTGATCAAACCGTTAAAACAAAGTACACTCAGATGTCGAGTGAGAAATGTGGTTGACTGCTCAAGTTACCATGAATAATAAGCTGAGAGCAAATTATACATTTGGTATGCAATGATACAGTGAGACGATTACAAGCCCAGTCCACAAAGACTGAAGTGCCTCATGGTGAAACGCACAGGACAAATGGTGCTTCGTAATTTAGTGGTTAATGGGACAACACCAAAAATATTATCTGCTGAATATATTTCACTTTTTTTTCTTTTTACCAGTAGCTACATTATTTGTCAAAAGCCTAACCCAAAACCATAATTGTGATTTATTTATTTTTTGTTAAAAGAAGTCTCTAATAATCGAAGACTGCATTTATTTAATAACAAATACTGTAAAAAAACAGTAATATTGTGAAATATTATTAAAATTTAACCAGTTTTTTAATGTTAACACATTTTAAATGTAAGTTATTTCTGTGATTGCAAACCAATCCACTGAACACAAGCACACACTGACCGTGAGGACAGGCAGTTTTTGCTGCTCTTGCTGCAGCCAGTAAAGGTAACCGGTCCGTCGTCATAGAAACTGCCAAGGGCCAGCTTCTGCCTAATGGACTCCCTCTAGTTGTTTTTGGAGTGACGAATTACTCTGTGGATTTCGGTAAATGGTGGGATTGATGACAGACACAGTCTGCAGGAATATTTGATGTGGCATTTTAAAATAGATGTCATCCACTTTCATACAGCTACCTACAGCGGCTACTGAATGCTCATGACAGTGTTTAAATAACGTGCTGGATTTCAAGGGCATGAAGGTATTGGTGTGGAAAAAAGAGAGAAGCTGATGCTGGGACTGTGGATGGGAATGTATGATATAAATTCTGATTTTGTGATTGTCAAAATCACTGCTGCCTCAATAAACTGCAAATTACAGAGATGAAGAGAAAAAAGGAGAGAAACCAGAAGCAGTACACATGGGAAGAGCACAGACGGTCGACAAACATACCCACACAAACACATACCCAGCTAACAAAAATATGACCTAAGAGTGTTTTTCTAACATTCCCATTAAGTTATGAAAATAATATTTCTAAATTTTCTGAGTGTTCTAAACATGTTATTTTTTCTTAGTTATATGAATGTGCAAACACTCCTGTTATCATTTTACAAACATTACGGGAATCTTACTTTTGATATGTTCCCTGAACATTTGAAACCAGTAGTAGTATTTAAAAAAAAAAAAGTTACAAGAGCATCCAACTAAAACACCTCTCAAAAACAGTTCCATAAACGATGCATAATGTTTTTGTTCTGTTGTTTTAAAAATATTATTAAAACCAGATAACTTTGAACAAACGTTATATTAATGTTACTGGCAGGACGTTTGTAAATTTTAGAGATCCTTGCCGGAATATAAGCCAAAGTTCTGAGAATGTTCTCTGTTAGATGGTTAAATACATAACTGTGCAACCATTCCTGATGTGATGGTTATATATTGGCAAGGATAAAATGTTCTCTCAGATCTTCATACTACACTCAATTTATTGCCATGGCAACACAGCTGCCTTCTAGTGCTCAGAATAACTAACATAACATTTTTTTTTTTTTTAAATTGGCCTTGCACTCAACTCAAGCATAATCATAAGGCCTACTATGGTGAAAGTCAATAACTTTCCCTTCCTATATCAATAGGCTCACTTATTTTTCTCTACCCTCCTGACCACATTTCATTTTCAGGCTTATTGCAGGCCAGTTCCACTAATATTAATACTTCGATAAAAGGATACACAGGATAGAGGAGAGGCTGATTCATGATGCACTCAAAAACTAGAGAGACAAATGAGAAACATCAATAACTCCACTTGGGATGTAATATTAACAATCTGTAAACCAGGTTTCCTGTACATTCTGAAAAATGGTAACAGCAAGATTTGATTGCTTTCATTAGTGGATGAGATGTTGCCACTAGACTAGTAGTTAATGCTAAGCAAATGCAGCCATCCAAACAAATGAAAAATATGACTTTGTGTGGGAGGGGTTAAATTAATTCTAATTCAAGCAGCACATTTTCTTCAAAACTAAATCTACAAGCTTTTTAACATCATTCACTCAGAAGGAAATTATTTTCTTATAGCATCAAATATAGATATACAGACACACTCATACAAGGCACACCGATGCCACAACGCTTTAGACTATACAAGATATATTGACCTGTCTTACCTGGTAAACACATTTTTCCTGGTGCACCATCTTTCAGCGCATTGTACAGTGCAGCAGCCAAGCCCTACCTTCTACTGCAGTGTGTGAGCTATACCCTTGAGACCAGCATCACACCCACGAAAGGAAGGGGGAGGAGGAAGAGAGCAAGCAAGCAAAGGAGGAGCACAAGCATCTCGCAAAGAAACAGTCTCTAAAAATAAAACAAGGCAGTAAACTAGATTTGTGTTTTGGCATCAATATCACACTAGATGTTTGATGACATTTGATTTATTGAATGTTTGAGAAAACCAGGACAAAATGAATGAGCAGGAATCACTTTGCAGTCACTCCATATTAGCATTAAATCAGGAGGCAATCTTTTGCCACATGCAGCACATAACCAACCTAATTCTAAATAGCCGTCCTCAGACCTCATTAAAATTTAATGGAAAGGATTTGGGATCAAATTCTGAAAAATCCACAAATTTAAGTGTGAATGGGTCTTTTTCATAATGCATATAACTGGGTGGTTTATAGTCTTGGGGTGGCTCTTTGGGAGGCTGGTTGGCAGAAGGTTTGCATTCAGCAGCTGCAGTTGTAGTACAGGGTACGGAAATGGTGGTTATAGGTGGTGCGGTAGGAGTTTTGGGAGGCTGCACTGGGTATTGTGGATAAAACTGCTGCAAATAAAGAGGATAATTGGGGTAATGGCTATACTGATGGAATAGACTTCCAGGGTACAATGGGGGTTGTGCTTTCTGGGTTATTGCTGGCAAACCTGGTGGGGGAGGAGTGGGGGATGGCTGGTGCTGGTTTCTCTGTGGGCTTTGGTCTGACTAGATAATGGTCATCAGGGTAGTAATACGGCCAAAATATCTGGGGTCCTTCGGAGGTTGAGGCTTCTCAGGTGGTGCTTGGGCAACTGATGTGGTGGTGGAAACTGGGGCCCGTTTCAGAAAGGAGGTTAAGTGAAAACTCTGAGTATGTTAACCCTGAAATGAGGGAAACTATGGGTTTTCCATTTCAGAATGGGAGGTTTGTCAAACCCGAGAAAGCTGGGTATGTCAAGCCCGTTTCTGAAAGAGAGGTTACTTACTCTATGTGCCTAACTTGGTTGGTAGTGTGTGTTTTTTTTTTTGTAAACAGAGTTTTTTTTTGTGTCTTCCTCCTTTTTAATGAAGCAAAAGATGTTTTTATATTTTTTTTTTATATGTACATATTTTTTATTCTTATTTCAAGTACAAATATAAAAAAAAAAATCTTAAATCAAGATGGATTTTCTATATAAGAAAATGATATAAGATATTTAGTCTTGTTTCCTGGGGGGATCAAAATTAAGTGCATTATATGCCAGTGTAATAAAAATAATCTTAATACAAATGGAAACCAAGTTTATTTAGAGTGTCTATTACTAAGTGCAAATCTACCGTAGCTCCGCCCTCCAATGTCACACAAGGTTTGTGTAGGCAGTGTAACGTGTTGGGCAAAGAGGACTAGCTCGATTGATCGGGTTCAAGTCCGGCTTTTAGCGAGCTCGTTCTTCTCATTTTTTCCATCACATATCACATTAGAATTTATTTTCAATAAAAATGAAAAAAGAAAAGAAAAGAAGAAAATGTTCTAAAAGTGGAAGTGCCTAGCGAGTGTTTAATAATGATAAAAGTATTTATAATTTTAATAAATATAATCATTTACAATCTGTTATTATTGCATCCTGTTAATGTACAACAATACTGAGGTGCAAATAGTTTGTATCTGTCAGTAAAAAGTATAAAGAGCATCTAATTATTATTTACACTCAGACTGTTGCAAAGAACTGCTACTTTTACATGATAAATATATCACGATTTTCACTAAGTGTAAATAGCATCTAGAGCGATTTGCACTTAGCCTACTGTAAATAGGATCTATCGCTAAGAATGTATGTTAATTCCACTTAGTGTAAATAGCCGCTGCCGTATTTTTCTTACACTATTGGCAGATCATTTGTAAAATAAGAAAAATGCACTTAAATTATTATTATTATTTTATTTTATTTTTTTTGCCCGTGAGATACCATGAAAATAAATAGCCTATTAGTTCAATAACCTACCATTCTGCCAGTTTTCACCTGTGATATTATAACAGTGATGAGAATTAAACTTGTATTGAGTCTGAAGTATAGAGATGTCTTTTTGGTCTGAGCTGTTGCCATGGTGACGTGCACGCCAAACTCAGAGTCAACCTACTCAGAGTTGACTGAACTAACTAAATTCAGCTGTTCTGAAACCTAAAACTCAGAGTTTTCCATCTCAGAGTAAGTCAACTCAGAGTTAAAAAGGGGTCCTATTATGCTCTTTTACAAAGTCTTGATTTTGTTTTGGGGGTGTTCTTAAAAATGCTCTCATAAAAGGTTGTTCGAAAAGCAAATGATTTTTCACATATTTTACATTATTACAACACCTCTCTTTCCAGTCTGGCATGAACAGCTCAAATAGTGCCTATATCAGTGCTTCCCAAACCTGTCCTGGAGGACCCCCTGTATGTCTCCCTAATCAGACACACCCAGTTTAGTTCTTGCAGTCTCTACTAACGATGAGTGGAATCGGGGTTGTGTTAGATAAGGGAGACATACAAAAGGTGCAGGGCAGGGGGGCCTCCAGGACAGGTTTGGAAAGCAATGGCCTATATCAAATGAAGGCCCGCCATCTGAAATACAAAATGTTCTGTGATTGGTTAGCTGGGCCAGTGTGTGTAGTGATTGGCAGCACTCGGCAGCACCTGGTCGGGAAATGTCATGCCCCTTACCATAGCCGCCTGCTGCAAGCTTCAGTGTAAATATTGCGTCAAAATCAAATTTGAGTGCAATTTAAACCCAGATGATTGTAACCACACTAAGTTCATCTGCCTTGGGAAATCTAGCATGTCTCCGACAGTGATTTACATTTATACATTTAAGCAGATGCTTTTATCCAAAGTGACTTACAGTAGATTCTGCTATGGGATGATATGGCCAAATCTTATGGGGGTACTTTGGAAATTGAGGCGACTGGTTTGGCGCTTGGGTATCTGATGGAGGTTTCTCTGCTGGCTTAGCTGTGGGATGATATGGACAAATCATGTGGGGGTACTTTGGAAATCAAGGCTTCTGTTGGCGCATGGGAATCTGTAGTAGGATCCTCTGCTGACTCAGCTATGGGATAACCTTGCCAGGATAATGGTAACGAGGGTAGTAGTAAGGCAAAAACGTTTGCAGAAACACTTCTACCTATTACCTTCTACTACTACCCTCGTGGAGGTTTGAGGGCTGCAGATGGTTCTGGCATTGTGGTTATTTGTAGAGTAAAATTATCAGGATAAAGGGGAGGCAGCAGAATCTGCAGATATGATATGAATATGAATTTGCAGTTTCATCTGATATAAATTTGCAGTTGTAGAGGTCATAGGACAAGAAATGATTGCAGTGTTTCCCTGCCATTGCATCTACATCACATAACTCCCTCCCTGAAAGACAACATGAACATTCAGGTTGGTCTTCCTTACTCTATGCTCATACTAAATGGAACAGAGAAAGCAATACCTGTTGTGCAACACCACATCCATCATAGGGGGTAGCATAGATAAGACCTCCATAAGTGGGTATGGTATATCCACAGTGAGGTGGCAACTCATTGAGAAGAACAGGTGCCTCATTACCTGTGATAAACATAAAAAAAAGTTTTTACTGCATTGATGCAACAAACTGTAAGTTATTATGTGGTCAAATTCAATCAACTTAATGAATTAACAGCTTACCTCAACAAAGCTCAACTTGTGCTACTTCAGGACCACTGAGCTGCAACTTCATAAAATAATCACCACACTTCAAATTTGGAGACATGGCATACCAGGCTGCTTCAGAACTGACTTGCCCTTTAATTGTCAATTTCCAAAAACTTGTTCTACATTTAGAATTGAAAATGTATTAGAGAGCACTCATTACATATTTAAGACAATGGCATCATCACTGAGGTACTCAAAATCAAGTAAAGCCTCATATCGGTCGTGGACAAACATGCTTTTTTTTTTTTTTCTGATACTAAAGTAATGCATGTGAAAGAACTTAGTATAAGGAACAGACCATTCTAGTATGCACATGCTGGCAAGACATATTAAATGCCTTTATATACTGTGCCATGCAGTTTTAATCACCCACATGTTAAGTAAATTATTGCGCAATTTAAAGGCCAAACACCTGCTCTGTTTAATGATTATGCGAGATTCATTACTATGTTTTTTTTTTCTTTTTTTTCCCCTTTCCTTAATCTATTCTATAAGCCCTAGTTGGAATTGAACCAGAATTCCACCACTAAACAAACAAAATTAAGATTACTCTGGTTATAGTCTATATTTCACAGTTTTCAGTGCTCCAAAGGTTTTTAGAACGCTGTATGTAAGTAAAAAAAAAAAGTTTAAACAGTCGATAGAAACTTGATTTTTGAATGTTTTACAGGTCCTTTAGATATGTGGCTGGTTGCTAGTGTTGTATCTGGTTGCAGGGCTTTGTATCCTAATCTCTGAGATACAGTTAACATTTTTAAAACATTGTCATTTTCACCACAACTCAATTATGTACTGTTTGTTTACATTCTGTGAGGAAAATTTACACATAAATACAGCTCAATAAAGATTTTGTGAGAGTAAAATAAAACAGTTGTGTAAAGATTACACCAATACTCAAGAGCTTTTGGTGTTTTGACACTCAGATCTGCTTGAATGCTATATGGTCTCAGACAGCATTTGATATTACAGGCTGGAACTCCCCTAAGAGCTCTCAAATATCCATGGATACCATCAACACTGCATTGATGTGGAACAATCCAGTGGAGTCTAAACATTCCTCTCCTCAGATCTTATCATTAAGAGAAAGTTTGACAAAGAGGAATACAATTTTATTAGATTTTTAGAATTTATCTTTCTCTACTATGTAGAAATACATGTGTGATACGGAAGCTCAAAAGAGAACTTTTCAGGTGAGCATGTAAATTTATCATCTTTTGGAAACATTAGAATTTAGATTTAAGTTGTGTGGCAGAAACTCTCTATATTGTGGCTATTTTTGAAAGCTATAAAGTGTCAACATTGTTAAACTTTTTTTTTATTTTTATTTTTTTTATAACTCATCAAAGCGATATCAATAAACAAAAAAAATTATATTTTAAACTTACAAGAACTTGCAAATAAACTACAATTCAACCTATTATTATTACTGATATGCTAATCTAAATGAAAATAATACCTGATGTGTATCACAGACCCACGAAAGTTACTGTAGCATTGATGATTATATGGAGTCAATATAATATCACATATATACGCAAAAAAATAAAGTTTTGCAAAGGAAAATAAAGTTTTGCAAACAAAAATTAAAGTATTGAGGAAAATAATTTTGCTTTTTGCAAACAAAAATAAAGAATTGCAAAAAATAAATGATACCGCGCGAAAGCAATGATTTTTGCAATACATATTTTCCATGGTCATATCTACAATTTTATTTGCAACACTGATTTTATTTTGCGTGTCAGTCTGGTTTGAGCTTGCGCTGCAGTTTTTTCCTGTGCGCTTCATTTTTCTGCGCGTCTCGCTTTGTGACGCTGTTTTGACGTGGGGGTGGAGTCAAGGGGCAGGGGCGTGTACAACATGCCTCCCTGGAAGTGACGTCATCGGCCCGAGACGCAGCTCCAGGTACTGTCATGATGAGCAGATGCATGCGAGTGGATCGCTTCCTTTTATTCACTAGCATTAAAACATGCATGGTTTCGTTTTATTAACTTTATTAACAAATGTATATGTGTATTAGCAGCGTTTGCTCAAGTTAAAGAAGTTGTTACCATGCACATCTGTTTGTTTATTTCTCTCGATGTGCACATCTTTTACTGGCATAAAGTTGGCTTGACGTTGGACGTTCGATATTCGCAAATCTAGGGACCGTCTCTAAAGTTACATGCGAAACTACTATACACTTCTCTAACGTCAATAGCATGCAAGGAGAATGACTAACAGTCATGAAAACAACTGTTAACTGTTCATCCAGGTGTCAACTATAATGCACACCTTTTATATTTTTTGATAATTATTAAAATAAACTGTAAATCATATGTAAAATATTGCTACTTTTCATTACACTTTTCATTACCAAATGGACGTAAACACTTAAAGCTCAAAAGCTCAAATGAAAAATCTAGCGTTATTTTAATTATGGTTTAATGTTTATTTGAATAATTATGAAATGTTTGTACGGTGTGCATTATAGTTGACACGAAGATGAACACTTTACAGTATGTTTTATGAAAGTGAGTCATTCTGTTCAAATGCTATTGAGCTTTAAATTTGTATTTAAGTGCATTCGGTAATGAAAAGTAGCAATATTTTACATATGATTTACAATTTATTTTAATAATTATCAAAAAATATAAAAGGTGTGCATTATAGTTGACACCTGGATGAACAGTTAACAGTTGTTTTCATGACTGTTAGTCATTCTCCTTGCATGCTATTGACGTTAGAGAAGTGTATAGTAGTTTCGCATGTAACTTTAGAGACGGTCCCTAGATTGCGAATATCGAACGTCCAACGTCAAGCCAACTTTATGCCAGTAAAAGAGTGCACATCGAGAGAAATAAACAACAGATGTGCATGGTAACAACTTCTTTAACTTGAGCAAACGCTGCTAATACACATATACATTTGTTAATAAAGTTAATAAAACGAAACCATGCATGTTTTAATGCTAGTGAATAAAAGGAAGCGATCCACTCGCATGCATCTGCTCATCATGACAGTACCTGGAGCTGCGTCTCGGGCCGATGACGTCACTTCCAGGGAGGCATGTTGTACACGCCCCTGCCCCTTGACTCCACCCCCACGTCAAAAACAGCGTCACAAAGCGAGACGCGCAGAAAAAATGAAGCGCACAGGAAAAACTGCAGCGCAAGCTCAAACTAGACTGACACGCAAAATAAAATCAGTGTTGCAAATAAAATTGTAGATATGACCATGGAAAATATGTATTGCAAAATCATTGCTTTCGCGCGTTATCATTTATGTTTTGCAATTCTTTATTTTTGTTTGCAAAAAGCAAAATTATTTTCCTCAATACTTTAATTTTTGTTTGCAAAACTTTATTTTCCTTTGCAAAACTTTATTTTTTTGCGTATATATGTGATATTATATTGACTCCATATTTTTTTTTAAATCTCTATATTTTTGTTTATTGAGTTTGTTTTTGATATTGTATTGTGTCAATTTTTCAGTGATGGATTCAGAGATTGGATCACTCCTGAATTAAACCAATTGTGTAAGAAGCAGTTTTGTGATATTTCTAGACTTTGAAAGCTTTTTACATTGTGGAAACTTTTTTTTAAATACTTTCTTTTTTTTCACAGATATTTCTTATACTGAAAATAATTTGGTGTATGACATTGAAACAATTTTCACATAGAAATTGATAATAAATTTAACAAGGGAATTTAACAAAAAATTATGTAAATTTAATAAAAGAAACAGCAAGTATTGGATTAAACAAATGTTTGATGTGAAAAGACTATTTTATAAAACTTACTCCAAGAATCTGTTTTATTTACAACTTCCACAATTTAGTGTACATAATAGTCTCTTAATCATGTGTACAAATTTAAGTAGAACAAGAAAATGGGTTTTGCTCTCCATGAAAAACATCTGGCTATGAGACGTTCTGACGCAAGGCCTAGTGGCCCTGCTCGAGTAGATAACCCTTTATTCACTGAGGACGAAGAACTACAAGATAAAGTGCAAGAAAGTGGAAAACACAGGTTTATGTAACACACTACCGTTCAAAAATCTGGGGTTAGTTTATATACTGTACATAGTCACAGTACAAACATTTATAATGTTAAAATTGATTTATATTGTAAATAAATTTTTGTCATTTTTAACTTTCTATTCATCAAATATTAAATAAATAAATCTATCATGGTTTCCACAAAAATATTAAGCAGCAAAATTGTTTTTAACATGCTGAAGTAATGGCAACTGAAAATTTAGCTTATTAATTTTAAAACATATTAAAATAGAAAATATTTATGTTAAAAATTGTAAAAATATTTTACATATTCATATTCACATATTGATATTTTATGATCAAATAAATGCAGCCTTGGTGAACATAGTAGACCTCTTTCAAAAACATTTTAAAAAATCATATAGAATTAAATGATTTTCTTTACTTGTCATTCCCCCCTCTGGCTTAGTTTCAGACAGCAGCAGAGAGAGATGCAGAGATATTGCAGAGATGCTCACTTCAGTTTTTTTGGCAAAGAACAGTGAGTATCCACATGATGTGCTGGACAGGATGTCTATTGTGGAAGAAATTTTATTAATATGGTATATTTTGTTAATATTATATGCTTATTGAACAGTGTTATTTTTGCATTTTCTGTATTGCTTTTTTCTTTGCTGATTTAACAGAACAAAGAACAGCCAATGATCTTTAAAGGGGTCATCGGATGCTACATGCACTTTTACAAGTTGTTTGAAATGAAATGTGTGTTGGCACTGTGTGTACACAACCACCCTATAATGATACAATTCCACCAAGTGTTTTTTTTTTTTATCTACTAAAATCTTTACCCATTTCTCAAATGTCACACAGACAGGCCCCTCCCACGACAGTTTGATTGACAGTAGCGTTTCAGCACAGACTGGACTGGCGTTTTACCTTAGACCCACCCTGAGTGAGCTGTCATCAGTCCACCATTGTTTGACCGCCGGAGCAGATGTAGACAAGAATGTCTTCTAAGCGATTGAGGTGTTCTACTGTTGGATGTAATAATGAACATAGCAGTCGTCATTTTCTCCTGACATTTGAGCTGCTGAAGACACAGTGGATTACATTTTGTGCCCCCGATCTACCTAAAGACATCTATCTTTGCGTGAATCAATCGTGATCCTGCTTCACCAACAGAAAAAGTGAGTATAAGGTTTTTGAATGAATCTTTGCAAATCACCTTTCCTATTAATGTGGTAAGTAGCAAGTTTCACGATGTAAAAAGTAAAGTAAACTAAAGTAAACAGTCTCTTTGAAGAGTGGCTTGGAAGAGAGGGGCGGGGTCAGCAGAGCTCATTAACATTTAAAGAAAAATTCTACAAACGGCTTGCTCTGAAAAGAGCTGTTTTTGACAGGGTAAAAAAAAAAAGTTTTTAACACTACCCTTGAGAAATATTAACCAAACTATGTTTCAGACTTTTCATTAACCCTTTCGCACGTGAGTTTAAAATATTCAAGCTGAGACCCCGGCGTGAGTTCTTTTTCAGGCGACCGTTATTTAGAGTGTGCCGCCTTACTGTTTCCATGGCGACACGTCATGCTTGTCATGTGACACACTAAAACCAAAATAGATCTGTATGACACATGGATCGCTTTTATTTCGTTTTTTCCTGTTTTATTCAAAATATTCACAAACATGCTCACTATATTATGAAATATCTGATATTCAGATTCTGAAATATGTGCAAGTAAATATATTTGGTAGTTTAAACACTTTTATATCGACCGTGTTAGTTGATCTATACCGGGTGATGGGCGCCGCCATGTTAGTTCGCGCTGAATCCGAGCTGTGGGATTTACAACACGCAAATTCATCCTTTCCTCCCGAAACACATTAAAGTAGGTCTCCGGTAAACTCGGAGAAGGGCAGAGTAAACTTTATAGTTACCTACACAATCTGTATATGATATCAATAAAAACATGTAGTCAAATTATATTTGTAAGGGTCATTATTGCCATTTCCATAGACATCAGCGTGTATTTTACAAACTGTAAAGGTATGGTTTTGCTAGTACTTATGTGTTTTTAAATATCTGAAACCTAAAATAAGCATTATATGGTTGAAAACACTGAATATTTGTGATAATATGTCCAGCGCTCAGCGCATCCGATCTGGCTCTGCGCCAGCCAAAGCGCGAAAGCGGATTCAAATTCAGCATTTGATGACGTGACGCACTGAAAGTTCTAATCACACCGGTGTGATCGTACGCTTCAGGGACCAGCCAAGACTGATCACACCGGTGTGATCGTACGCGCTAAAGGGTTAAGACCCTAAAGAATCATATCAACTTGTGGAAAATGTGCATCCAATGACGCCTTTAAAATGTGTGTGACAGTAAAAGTGTCACGGTGTCTGGTTTGTGTATCCCTGGGTGTCCACTAGAGGTCTCACTTCCCCTTATCGTCACCCCACTTTAGAACTGCATTTCCCATAGTCTTGTCTGTTTCATCACTGCTCATTGCACTCAGCTGTCCCTGGTCATTAATCATTGCACTCAGCCAATTCCCCGTTAGTATTGTAATCACCTGTCTATATATACCTGGTTTGTTTCTGTCTGTGTCATGGAGTCCTTGTTGAATGTCACCTTCTGTTTCGAGTTTCCTTGCCTGAGTTTATGTTTCTTGTTTTGGACTGATAGCCTGGATTTGACCTTTGCCTGGATGTTGTCTGATTTTGGATCACCCCAATAAACATACTGCTTTTGGATCTACCTGTCTGTGTGCTGTCGTGACAGAAGGACTCCGTCACGCCTAGATCCAGCAATATGTTTTTTGAGGATTCTCCCCCAGCCATCGAGCGGGAGAGAGAGAGGGGGTTTGAGGGAACCCGCCTGGTTGTTTTCCGCGGGACCCGGGGAGGTTGCAGAAGAGTGAGTGGTCGAGAGGAGGTCCGGCATCGCTCTCCACCATGGCTCCCCGTCGAACCTGGACTCGTGAGGGATGGAGCGGAGACGCCGTCTCTCCATCAGGAACGGAGAAGGGGGAGGAAGCACTCGTCTGCCAAGACTGTGTTTGCGGAGGAGAGGGCGACGGAGACGTTTCTGGGGTATTTTGCTATGCTGTCCAAGATCCTAGACGTTCCCAAGGGTATTAACGTCACCTCTGCTGAGCCAGCGCCACAGCACAGGATGGCCGCCAGCCCTGCGCCACAGCACAAGATGGCCGCCAGCCCAGCGCCACAGCACAAGATGGCCGCCAGCCCAGCGCCACAGCACAAGATGGCCGCCAGCCCAGCGCCACAGCACAAGATGGCTGCCAGCCCAGCACCACAGCACAAGATGGCCGCCAGCCCAGCACCACAGCACAGGATGGTTGACTCAACGCCTGAGTCTTCCGTCAAGGAGCCACCAGCTCGCCATCATAGAGGGCGGAGGAGGAGGAGACAGGCGTCAGCCGTTCCTCAAAGCCCGGAGGGGGGGTCCCGAGCAGGCCGCTGCCGTCCAGGAGGACATTCCAGAGTGGGCCGCTGCCGTCCAGGAGGACGTTCCAGAGCGGGCCGCTGCCGTCCAGGAGGACGTTCCAGAGCGGGCCGGTGCCGTCCAGGAGGACGTTCCCGAGCAGGCCACTGCCGTCCAGGAGGACGTTCCCGAGCAGGCCGCTGCCATCCAGGAGGACGTTCCCGAGCAGGCCGCTGTCGTCCAGGTGGACGTGCCTGAGGTTCCCGAGGCGGTGCCTGATGCCGAAGCGGTGCCCGATGCTGTGCCGGAGGCCGAGGCGGTGCCCGAGATGGTTGCGGAGGCCGAGGCGTTGCCCGATGTTGTTCCAGAGACCGATGCGGTGTCCGATGCGGTGCCCGAGTTGGTTCCAGAGACCAAGGCGGGGCCCGATGCTGTTCCGGAGGCCGAGGCGGTGTCCGAGATGGTTCCGGAGGCCGAGGCGGTGTCCGAGATGGTTCCGGAGGCCGAGGCGGTGGCCGATGCTGGTCCGGAGGTCGAGGCGGTGCCCGATGCTGTTCCCGATGCCGAGGCGGTGCCCGATGCTGTTCCGGAGGCCGAGGCGGGGCCCGATGCTGTTCCGGAGGCCGAGGCGGTGGCCGATGTTGTTCCGGAAACCGAGGCGGTGCCCGATGCCGTTCTGGAGGTCGAGGCGGTGCCCGATGCCGTTCCGGAGGTCGAGGCGGTGCCCGATGCCGAGGCGGTGACCGATGCTGTTCCGCAGGTCGAGGCGGTGCCCGAGGCTGTGCCCGATGCCGAGGCGGTGCCCGATGCCGACGCGGTGCCTGATGCTGTTCCGGAGGCCGAGGTGGTGGCCGATGCCGAAGCGGTGCCCGATGCTGTTCCGGAGGCCGAGGAGGTGCCCGATGCTGTTCCGGAGGCCGATGCGGTGCCCGAGATGGTTCCGGAGGCCGAGGCGGTGCCCAAGATGGTTCCGGAGGCCGAGGCGGTGTCCGGAGGCCGAGGCGGTGTCCGAGATGGTTCCGGAGGCCGAGGCGGTGCCCGAGATGGTTCCGGAGGCCGAGGCGGTGCCCGAGATGGTTCCGGAGGCCGAGGCGGTGCCCAATGCTGTTCCGGAGGTCGAGGCGGTGCCCGATGCACAGGCCGAGGCGATGTCCAGGGCCGTTCCCGAGGCGGTGTCCTTGTCCCATGCCGTTCCTGAGGCCGCTCCCAGGGCGGTGGCGGTGCCCGAGGTCGTTCCCGAGGCGGTGCCCGAACCCGAGGTCATTCCCGAGGCGATACCCGTGTCCAAGGCCGTTCCCGAGGCGGTGCCCTTGTCCAAGGCCGTTCCTGAGGCGGTGTCCAATGCCGTGACCTGGCCATCGCCACAGTCTGCTCCTCACTGGATCAACGAATGGCAGGTTCCGTTCGGGCCACTCAAATGGCGAATTGGCCGTCTGCACAACGAGAATGGACTGATCCACCGTGGCCACCTGAACTGCCTGGCCCCTCGTGGTCCCCCTGAACTTTCGGGTCCACCGTGGCCACCTGAACTGCCTGGTCCCTCGTGGTACCCTGAAACTTTCGGGTCCACCATGGCCCCCTGATCTGACCGAGCCACCTGGGCTGCCAGGGGAGCCATCGCTGCCGGTCCCAGTTCCCCTACACGGGCCTGGCCCGCCATCCCTCCCCCTGTTCTGCCTCCACCTGTCCACCTCCCTCCTGGTCTCTTTGTTTTGTGTTTGTTTTGTTCTGAGGAGCATCTGGAAGCTGCTCCTTAGAGTGGGGGTAGTGTCACGGTGTCTGGTTTGTGTATCCCTGGGTGTCCACTAGAGGTCTCACTTCCCCTTATCGTCACCCCACTTTAGAACTGCATTTCCCATAGTCTTGTCTGTTTCAATCACTGCTCATTGCACTCAGCTGTCCCTGGTCATTAATCATTGCACTCAGCCAATTCCCCGTTAGTATTGTAATCACCTGTCTATATATACCTGGTTTGTTTCTGTCTGTGTCACGGAGTCCTTGTTGAATGTCACCTTCTGTTTCGAGTTTCCTTGCCTGAGTTTGTTTCTTGTTTTGGACTGATAGCCTGGATTTGACCTTTGCCTGGATGTTGTCTGATTTTGGATCATCCCAATAAACATACTGCTTTTGGATCTACCTGTCTGTGTGCGTGTCGTGAAAAAAAGAGCACACACAATACTTATTGTAATATGGAATTGTAATGGAATGGTAAAAGGGTGTTGGTACATGACAGGAGGGCCTCCACTCAAGCATAGAAAATTATAAGCAAGTCCAGCAATGTGGTTGGAAATACCATCATTGGCCTAGAGAGATAACATTTTGAGATATAAGACTATATGAGAGGAAGAAAGCCCTCCCTTCACTATCACACTCTGCAGCCACTCCGTGGCTGTATGACTTTTTGTTTTTAGAAAATACAATTTATCAAAGACAATTGGTAAATTTGTCTCTTATTCAGAATTGTTTACTTTTTATTTGCCACAACAATTTTGGTGTCAAAAGTGGGATTCCTTGAATGTGCCACTTGGACCTGAAAGTAGACGGTGACTGATCACCCTGGACTGAATAGTTCCAGCCCTACCTCATAAACTTGAGAGAGAGTGGCCGACCACCAGGGTCCAGGAGAAGCACCACTGGAATCAACAAACAAACTGTAGTGTTATCTTTCATTTCAATTCTCTGGTAAGAGATATATTTTGAATTTTGAATAAATAAAAAAGAGGGGGTGGGGGAGAGAAAAGAGAGTGTAAACTATGCTGGCTGACTGAAATCAGTGAAAAAAAGAATAGTGAGTTTGGGAAACTCGAGGTTGGGGACCAGCTACTCGTGTGCTCAACATAGCTTTAGTTTTGTTTTGACAGTCAGATAAAATCACTTCCCTCACACAACTCTGAAGACAAGAAGTTTGTTTGCCACAGGTTTAATGGTCTTGGGTATGGAGTGAAACTACAAATGAACAAATGAACACATTAAACATTTTTGTAATGTTGTTAAGAAATTATAAAGAATAAAGAAGAAATTCAAATTTATATTTTATGTTGTGTTGTTTGGTGATTGGAAATGCATTTTGCTTTTTAATTTGAAAATACAGAAATAGGACACTAAAGTAGAATGTGACCAATGCAATAGCTCAGTGAAAATGACAATTCACTTTAACCTTAACAGTTTACACTTATATACAGGTATAATGAACATTAATGTAAATCAGATAAATACTTACAAGTGATGCTGTTGCAAGGTTACAGATTACAGGAATATAGGACAATTAAAGAGAGCCATCATTACCGCTGCTGCATGGAGCACTCACTACTTCCTGATTCACGTGCACACCAGAAATCCCAATTAAACGTAACTTGCCAATAGATGGAGCTTTAAACATTAATAAAATAAATAGGAGAATAACTGTTATTGAAGAATTATACTCAATAAAGAATTAAATCTCTAATCAAATTAAACATTAAACATGGAATCTGTTTAAATCAAACTTGTTCCAGCACATGCAGACTTGAGGGTAAATTTCTAGAGCTTTTTCAGGCCGATTTTAGGGGAAAAATCGGATCTATTGGAGACATCCAATGGATTATCTAGAGGCGCCAAGAGCAAACTGAAGACGAAAACAGAAGTCAGCTAACACAGGTTGTAGAGGGGAAAATAAAGAGGTGCTAGTAAGAGGTGTGAACAAAAGTTTTATTTTTCATCCAGTAAATGGATGGATGACATTAGATGTCTAGAGAACAAAAATTTATGAGGATTGAGATATAAGTAATATAATAATTGGGTTTATGGAAATCAGTAGAGATAAGTTGGACTGAGACAATACTTATAATGCTTATTGCATCTAACCATCTGATAGAGGAATACTGTAAGAAGTAGCTATAACAAAAAGAAATATAGTAGAAAAAAAAAATTAAGTTTTGAAAAAAATTCTGATTGGATTTATGGAACCATTTATGAATACCCGTTAAGTCAAATTAAGTTAATATTATTATGACCTATGACAATGGGCAACTACAGAGATTGATGTCAAATTGCAGACCATGACTCCAAAACATCTGAGCTGCAAAAATATATGAAGCCCTAAATTTTCGAATAAAAAATATAAAGGGAGGTAGAGGGCAAAAATGAAACTGCTAGAGTAACAGAGAGTCAATCTGAGTTGAAATTTCAAAATTATAAATTCCTTGATGTGTGGGCAAAAGACAAGTAAAAAATGTATTTTTTAAAATGTATTTGAAAACGCATATCATCTGTCAAAAGTGTTAAGCTGGGCTAGAGTTAAAAGATAGTAGAATTAAATACTAAAAGATGCTAAAAGAAATGATTGCCATGAAGAGGGCAATTTGTTGTTAAATGTGTCAAAGTAAAACTCTGGTTTTAAAGAGGTCTTTAAATGCAGACCTTGAATGATAGACCTTTGATGATTTAGACAAATTTATTCTATGACCAGTAACATTTTTGTCTAATCATTAGTCTCCACCAAAGATGTAGTAGAATATTAGACTGAATGGATGGTTGTGATTACTAAATTTACTGAGTATAATCTCAGCACTGCTATGTTGCTGCTTTGAAGATGTCAAATGGATTTTAGTGATTAACCTGTCTTCCTGTTTACTGTTAGGCAGCCCAAATGGCTCTGATGGCTCTTGAATGCACCTTTCCTAAAGCTCCAGAAAACACCTGATTCTGTTGAAGAAAACTGTCAAAGGTTTTGGATTGGGAAAAGCAGTTACCAGTGTGCATGAGGTGATTTCTCAGTAACAGGTAAGATTCTCTTTCGCCAGACAGAGGACAACCTAATCAGAGGTGGAAAGAGTACAAAAATATTCTACTCAAGTAAAAGTACCATTACATTAATGAAATTTTACTTAAGTATAAGTAAAAGTACCAGTCTAAAAATCTACTGGTACCAGGCAAATCAGTATCAACAAACTCATCTTTTCAATGCAGAGGAAATGCAGAAGCTTCATCGGAAGTGGCATTTAGATGTGTTTACACACTGTTTAGTGCAGGACAAGAATGCATTTAACCTGCAGTTATAAATGCATGAATAATGTTTTGATATACAAGACATAAAATGTTGAATACTCAATTAATTATAAAAAAAAAAAAAAAAAGATATTTTAAATGTGAAATTAAAATGGCCAGTATGTGTCAGCAAGTCACTGTTAATAAGTGAGTCATTGCGATTGAACCGAATCATTTAAACGCTTGATTCATTCAGGAACGAAACACTGTCATTTTGTTCTGAGACGCAAAACTGTGCTCTGGTTGCTGTGTTCGGAATCATTTTTTTTGTTGTAGAAATAGAGCAAAAACAGGCAATATGGTGTCTAGAACGCAAGTCTTTTAATTAACGTGTTTACTGACCTATTGTATATATGGTGTTTAAGACGCAAGTATATATATATATATATATATATATATATATATATATATATATATATATATAGTGTTTAAGACGCATGTTTTTTTTTTGAGGTGTTTACTGAATTCTTTGTGTGATTTTGATTTACTACATGAAATGATATAAATATGTACATTTTGAAAGAACGCACTATAAATGCGCGCGCACATCATTAAGACAACAATTATGATATTATCGGGGACGATATATATTCAGAGGTGGAAAGTAACGAATTACATTTACTCGCGTTACTGTAATTGAGTAGCTTTTTTGTGTACTTCTACTTTTTAAAGTAATTTTTAAAATCTGTAATTTTACTTTTACAAGTACATTTTGTTTGACGTATTGTACTTCGCTTCCTTTTAAAACACATTAATTACTGAGTAAAAAAAAAAAAAAAAAAGATCGTTCCCTGGAAACTACGTCAGTAAATAATGTGCAGGAGGGCAAACTGGCGCTAAAATAAAAAGAAATATTCAGACGGACAAAACAGGCGTTAGAGGTGCAGACACCGCTGAAAACGAAACCCGTCATATTCTGAAGTTGAACTCGAAGGAAATGAAGTGAAACCCTGGCCATAGCTATTTATGCTTTATTATGTAGTGTAAGCTTCGCTTACCTAGGGAGACCAAACTAGCAGTTATAAAATCTCGACAAGACATCAACCCTTCGCAAGCATGTAGAGGTAAGATAAATAATTGCATCGTTGCATTGGTGGTTAAAATGAAGCTTTGACATTTTAGCAAGAGGTTTTGCAAGACAGTGGTGCGGAGTGTGCGATATATATCGTCTGCGATAATATCATAATTGTTGTCTTAATGATGTGCGCGCGCATTTATAGTGCGTTCTTTCAAAATTTACATATTTATATCATTTCATGTAGTAAATCAAAATCACACAAAGAATGCCGTTCTTTCCTCCAAAAATCATCATGATTATATATATGCATTTATAGTGCGTTCTTTCAAAATTTACATATATATATATATATATATATATATACACACAATAGGTCAGTAAACACGTTAATTAAAAGACTTGCGTTTTAGACACCATATTGCCTGTTTTTGCTCTATTTCTACAACAAAAAAAATGATTCCGAACACAGCCACCAGAGCACAGTTTTGCGTCTCAGAGCAAAATGACAGTGTTTCGTTCCTGAATGAATCAAGCGTTTAAATGATTCGGTTCAATCGCAATGACTCACTTATTAACAGTGACTTGCTGACACATACTGGCCATTTTAATTTCACATTTAAAGTATCTTTTGATTTTTTTTTTTTTATAATTAATTGAGTATTCAACATTTGATGTCTTGTATATCAAAACATTATTCATGCATCTGTAACCGCAGGTTAAATGCATTCTTGTCCTGCACTAAACAGTGTGTAAATACATCTAAATGCCACTTCCGATGAAGCTTCTGCATTTCCTCTGCATTGAAAAGATGAGTTTGTTGATACTGATTTGCCTGGTAACAGCCCAAATGTCTTATTATTCAAAATAACTGATTCCTTTAATTAAAAAACAACTAGTTTGAGATTAATAGGCCTATCCCAGGGGTGTCAAACTCAGTTACTGGAGGGCCGTAGCCCTGCAGAGTTTAGTTCTAACCCTGCTCCAGCACACATATCATGTAGTTTTCAAATAAGCCTAAATGATTAGATTAGCTGGATCAGGTGTGTTTAATTAGGGTTACTGTATATCTAAACTGTGCAGGACTGTGGCCCTCCAGGAACTGAGTTTGACACCTTTGGCCTGACCTTTTTGCCTCCCTCCCACTGTTAAAATGTAACTAAGTAATTTTTACTCTGAGTAAATTTTAAATGAGCTACTTTTTACTTTTACTTGATTAGATTTTTAGACTGGTACTTTTACTTATACTTAAGTAAAATTTCATTAATGTAATGGTACTTTTACTTGAGTAGAATATTTTTGTACTCTTTCCACCTCTGCATCTAATGGGGAAAATTTGGTAATGCGCCCAAACAAAATCTTACTGAAAGCTCATTTTTTGAGATATCAACTTCAAATTTAGAACACAACTTGTTTAGATTTATCGTTTAGATTTTCGAGCAGGTTTAGAGTTCAACGTGTTTCATAAAATATATATTTTCTATAAAATATTGTTCATAAATAATTTTCATAAACTTTAATTTAAAATTAAAAGGTGAATGTATTGTAGACAAGAGCAGACCACTATTAATTTATGTGAACACAGGTAGTTTTAGACAATATGAGTTTATTTAATTAATATTGAGTATTGACCAGCTAATTGATGGCATACAAAATTGTTATTTTCTCTGCCAACTAAACCCAAGTCACATAACCGTTGTTTGACTGACTCGCAGTAGGCATAGAGCAGGGCCGTGCACAGGGGGGTGGCCCGGTGGCTAGAGCCACTGCCCCTTTGCCCTCATCGGCTGAGGTGCCCCTCTCACCAATCCCCCCATCACCCCAGCTCAAAGCTGTCTGTTACCGCTCCGCTAAAGATCCGCTGATTCCGCTAATCCGCTCCGTGTTTTCCGACCGCTCCGCAGCAACATTCACAATCTGTGTCCCCGAAGCTCGTTGCATTACCAGGTAGATGCGTTACGATCCACATTAGTCAGTGGTTGACCCGCAGAATTAGTAATTAGTTGGTAGTTTGTTTGTTTTTGTCGGTAATGACTCGGCATTCTAAAAGTGTTGTACACAATATCCATGTTCTTAGAATGTCTAATCAAATTATTGTACCTGATCAGATCTAATATAGATAACACCAAATTTTGCTGTTTTTGGCACACTTTGTAGAAAAAAAAAATTGCCTTCACAAAAAAGAAGACAGAGAGAGAAAGAGCGAAGGGAGGCTGGTAAAGACAGTTCAACATTGCAAACTTGAATACAAAGCTCCAGCGAGCCAGCAGGTAAATCATCATATAGATTATTTAGCAGGTTGTCGCACTTTAATTTTTGTAATTAAGTATATTTCCCAGTATAATCACTTGTCTTGATACTAGTAATCAATAACATATTTTATTAAAACCATATGAATAGTAGGCCTATAAATAGTTACAAATATAGTTTTAATGTTATAAATGAGTTGTTTATTAGTATATAATATAGATTTATGCTGTAAAATATTAAATTAAATGTCTAATACTTATAGGGGAGAGTGGGGTAAGATTAGCCAATTTTTACTATTGTGGTCCTCAAGAAAAGGGAAAATGATGCAGAAGTACAATAAAGGAAGTATCTATACTATTCCGATCCAAATGAAAGTATTCCTATCATTTTAAATGATCAGAATGTATCTATGACAAAGGGTTCTAAAAATATGACTTCTTATAAAAAAGTGTTCCCAATGGCTCAGTTTGCCCTGGGTTTGGGGTAAGGTGACCGGAGTCGAGTCAGTGGATAAGATGCACCAGACAGTCATATTTCTTTTCTTAAAGTTAACTTTAACAACATAAAACCAACCAAATGAAGTTTAAATTTTAATATTTAATTGTTTTCATTTCTGAAACAAAATGTTTAATATGTTTATTGTTTTTTGTTTTTTTCCTAGGAATATCTGGCAACACTGGCAGAACTTAAAGTGATAGTAATCAAAAGAGCCCACAGACATGTTATTGCTGACAGGATACCACATTCGGTAAGGCAAATGCAAAAAAAAAAAAAAAAAAACATGATATTATCTGTCAGAAACCTTATCAACACTATCAAAACAGTAGCATATAACACTAGTGCAGAGATCTGTAGAACAAGTATTTTACATCTATGCTATTTCATATTGTAGTTCAATTTTCACAAAAATCGTGCCAACAACATTCATAAGGGCACTAGACAAAGTTATCATCTATATAGCAATGGTTATTAATGAAAACTATAACAGTAATAGGCCTATGTATTGCTGAATGAATAATAAACTGATAAAATTATATACCCCTAACCTAAAGTAATGGTGCAGTGTGATATAATTTAACAATGCTCATTCCTCCAAAAAGAGAAAACATCTTTCACAAACAACTACATATCTGTTCCTTTTAAAGTGTTTAGTCAGTGTATACAATGAGTGGAGTTATTATAGCACAATTCCCACCCAGACCACACTAATTTTCAAACTCTGGTTATGGCCATAGTGCCTTCCATTTCCCCCACGTGTTTCTCCTTTTCACAGTCTGGCAGAAATTATGGGTGGTTCCAAAATACATGGTCACAGTAAAAGTGTACAGTTGCCAAGATGCAGGGGGTGGGTCAACTTACCCACTGGCTCAACTTACCCCACTCTCCCGTACTTCCATTGAAGATCAGGCAGAAGCAGGCTCAGAGAGTGAGGGAGAATCCACTCTTATCAAAACATCTTCAACAAAGTCAGTTATTACAGAGTGTGCTATCTTCTCTTTTAATTGTATATTTGTAACAACTGGATAATTTGTATTAACAAGCACCCACCCTCCGTATGCCCCTTTTTTTGGTTTGGGCCACTGCCCCTCAATATGTCTTTGCATGGCCCTGGCATAGAGTGCTTTATCCTGAATGAATCAGAGTCTTTGAAAGACCTATAATTATAGACAGCAATTCAATTACCAATTATTATAGACAGCCACTTGATTTTTTTACTGAATCAACGAATGAAGCATTTTTGAAAGAATAGATTGAATAAAAGGCTCCTTTATTAGCACAATGAAATACCGCCACCTAGTGGATCATTTCATTTTGTTAATCTTTCTGTATTAAAAATGTTGTATAAAACATTAATCTTATTTCATTATACATTTGTAATTGCTATGTAAATGCACGTACAGCCGTCTGATCAGCATTAAACTGTAAATGCATCTAAAAGCATCTTCAGACGCAGGTTCTATATCTTTGAATACTGATTTAATTGGTAACAGCCTATTGTCATATTATTCTAATTTATTTGATGTAAGAATTTAACATTAAAGATCACATACAAAAGGTAAAAGTTAAAAGGTAAAATAATAATAATTATTTTTTAATTATTTATAATAATAAAAATCAGGTTCCTCTTATGGGAAAGATAAAATAAAAAATTAAATAAAAAGCATTTTAAACCTTTGCCAGCCACAGAATTCATTAGGATTCTAAAGCAGGAACAACAAAACTTCATAGATTCAATCGATGATGTAAATTGGGATGAATTACTCTTTGGCATAAACTTGGACAAGGATTGTTCTCTATTTTCTAATAAAATACAGCAAAATGTTAATCAATTTACACAGAAAATTAGATTACGAGCTAAAAAAAAATGTCCTTCTATGGTTAAATGAATCTGTTCTGAAATTGATGAAAGAACGAGATTCCTTGAAGCTGGCTGTAAAATCAGGATATAATAGGCATCAATTTATCTCTTTAAGAAATAGAGTAGTGAGAGAAATAAGGAGATCTAAAGCTGACTTTTTCATTACTGCTTTGAATAGTGCACGTGGAAATTCTAAAATAACCTGGCATTATATAAAAAAAACTGACAGGTGAGTCCCACAAAATAAGACAAAACAAATGCAAATTGAATTAAATGGAGACATTTTAACAGAATCCAAGGTATTAGCTGATGCCTTTAACAACTATTTTATTAAATCGGTAGCAGAAATCTCTAAGAACTTTATAATAAAACAAAAAAAAAAGAACACTTAGTGTCTGCAACACAGTCTTTCTTCATAGCAAACATCACTGAGACTAAATTCATTGATATAATTAAAACATTAAAACCATCTAAGGCCAGGGATGTATGTGGTATGGACATGAACATGCTTAAAGATTCAGGATCGGCTCTGGCTACTCCTATTGCTTCTATTATTAATCTATCTATTTCCAGTGGTCACTTTCCAAAGGCCTGGAAATCTGCTATTGTTACGCCAGTTTTTAAGTCTATCTATCTATCTGGTCTATCTACCTCCATGAATAACTACCGACCAATAAGCATTCTTCCGGCCATTTCTAAAATTGCAGAAAAATGGGTGGCTGAGCAGATTGTCCAGTATTTAAACAGTAGCTCCCCTTCTTTCATGCCATGCAGTTTGGTTTTAGATCCAAAACACTCACTGATCACGGCTACGTGCCTTTTTTTATCGAGAAAATAAAATTTTCTCTTGACAAGAGGGGAGTAGTAGGGCGGTATTCTTGGATCTCAAGAAAAGCCTTTGATAGAGTGAACCACCTCTAGTTCTACTTAACAAGCTTCCACAATTTAAAATTTTCTCGTGACACTGTTAGCTGGTTTGATCCATATCTGCATGATCGTACACAATCTGTACTAATTAACAACTGCAATTCTGAGTCGCTTAGGCTAACCACCGGGGTTCTTCAGGGCTCAATATTAGGGCCCCTCTTATTTAGCCTTTATATCAATGACTTGCCTAATATTTGCTCTGAAGTAGAATGTTTAATGTATGTGGAATGACACCGTTCTTTTGTTATGGCGCTTTAAACATTGTTGAGTTCACACTTTACTACGCCTGCTGTGTTCCTCTGGCTGAGGCGCCTGCTCGCGCCTAGTTTGAAAACTGTCGGTTGTCTCCGTCACCACCCCACGAGCTTCCTTCCTATCGAGTCACTAGTGGCTGCCTGAGGAACAATTGTGTTGTTTTATTTTTTATTTTTTCGTCAATCAATAAAAATATCTTGGTTTAGTAACAAATAGTTTCAAATCCTCTTTCCACCCCCCTTTTTTTGGTTTGGGCCACTGCCCCTCAATATGTCTTTGCATGGCCCTGGCATAGAGTGCTTTATCCTGAATGAATCAGAGTCTTTGAAAGACCTATAATTATAGACAGCAATTCAATTACCAATTATTATAGACAGCCACTTGATTTTTTTACTGAATCAACGAATGAAGCATTTTGAAAGAATAGATTGAATAAAAGGCTCCTTTATTAGCACAATGAAATACCGCCACCTAGTGGATCATTTCATTTTGTTAATCTTTCTGTATTAAAAATGTTGTATAAAACATTAATCTTATTTCATTATACATTTGTAATTGCTATGTAAATGCTGCGTGCCGTCTGATCAGCATTAAACTGTAAATGCATCTAAAGCATCTTCAGGCCTTAGGTTCATATAACGAATACTGATTTATTGGTAACAGCCTATTATCTATTACTAATTTATTTGATATAAGAATTTAACATTAAAGATCACCTTTTGAGTAAAAAGTTAAAAGGTAAAATAATAATAATTATTTTTTAATTATTTATAATAATAAAAATCAGGTTCCTCTTATGGGAAAGATACAAATAAAAAAAGAAGAATTAAATAAAAAAGCATTTTTAAAGCCTTTGCCAACCACAGAATTCATTAGGATTCTAAAGCAGGAACAACTCAAAACTTCTATGGAGATTCAATGTGATGATGCTGGGAGTGGGATGAATTACTCTTTGTAAACTTGGACAAGGATTGTTCTCTGTGCATAATAAAATACAGCAAAATGTTAATCAATTTAAA
>NC_056573.1:7551587-7551789 GCF_018340385.1 Cyprinus carpio
AAGAACACTTAGTGTCTGCAACACAGTCTTTCTTCATAGCAAACATCACTGAGACTAAAGTCATTGATATAATTAAAACATTAAAACCATCTAAGGCCAGGGATGTATGTGGTATGGACATGAACATGCTTAAAGATTCAGGATCGGCTCTGGCTACTCCTATTGCTTCTATTATTAATCTATCTATTTCCAGTGGTCACTT
>NC_056573.1:7551795-7614295 GCF_018340385.1 Cyprinus carpio
GCATCTAAAAGCATCTTCAGACGCAGGTTCTATATCATTAATATACTGATTTAACTTAGGTAACAAGCCCATATTGTCCTATTTATTCTTAATGTAGATTTGTTTTACGAGATTTTAAACAGTAAGCATCACCATACAAAAGGTAAAAGTTAAAAAGGAAAATAAATAATACTTATTTTTTACATTATTTACTAATAATAAAATCCAGGTATCCTCTTATGGGAAAGATAAAATAAAAAATATAAATAAAAAGCATTTTAAACCTTTTTGCCAGCCTACAGAATTCATTAGGGATTCTAAAGCATGAACAACAAAACTCTCATAGAATTCAATCGATGATGTACAAATTGGGATGGATTACTCTTTGGCATAAAACTTGGACATGATTGTTCTCCTATTTTTCTTAATAAAATACAGCAAAATTGTTAATCGAATTTTTACACAGAAAATGGGGTAGATTACGAGCTAGAAAAAAAATGTCCTTGCGCTATGGTTAAATGAATCTGTTCTGAAATTGAATGAAAGAACAGATTCTCCTTGAAGCATGCTGTAAAAATCAGGAATATAATAGGCATCAATTTATCTAATCTCTTTTTAACGAAATTAGAGTAAGTGAGAGAACATAAGGAGATCTAAAGCTGACTTTTTCATTACTGATTAAACAATCAAAAAACTGCTCGAATTGAATAGTGCACAAAACGTGGAACTCTTCTAAATAACCTGGCATTATATAAAAAAACCTGACAGGTGAGTTCCTACAACAAAAATACAGAACAAAACAAAATGCAAATTGAATTAAATGGAGACAAGTTTATAACAGCATCCAAGGTATGTAGCTGATGCCTTTAACAACTATTTTATTAAATCGTTAGCAGAAATCTCTCAGAACTTTATAATAAACAAAAAAACAAAAAGAACACTTTAGTGTCTGCAACACAGTCTTTCTTCATCAAGCAACTCAACATCACTGAGACCTAAATTCATTGATATAATTAAAACACATTAAACCACCTCTAAGGCCAGTTTGGATGTATTGGATATGGACATGGACTATGCTTAACTCAGATTCATCGGATCGGCTCTGGCTACTCCTATTGCTTCTATTATTAATCTATCTATTTCCAGTGGGTCACTTTCCAAAGGCCTGGAAAGCTGCTAGTTGTTACGGCCAGTTTTTTAAGATTCTGGTCTCTCTACCTCCATGAATAACTACCGACCAATACGCATTATAGTCTTCTGACCATTCTAAACTTTGCAGAAAAATGGGTGGCTGAGCAGATGGTCCAGTCATTAAATAAACAGTAGCCTCCCCCACCTCTTTTCATGCCATGCAGTTTTGGTTTTAGAATCCAAACACTCCACTGAATCAGCTACGTGCCTTTCTATCGAGAAAATACAAACTTTTTCTCTGACAGTAGGGGAGTAGTAGGGGCGGTATTTTTGGATCTCATAGAAAGCCTTTGATACAGTGAACCACTCATGTTCTACTTAACCAAGGTTCCACAAATTTAAATTGTTCCCATCGTCGTGACACTGTTTAGCTGGTTTAAATTCCTATCTGGCATGATACGTACTAACACATCTGTGATACTCAGATGACACAACTGCAATTCATCTGAGATCGCTTAGAAGCATAACAACCACCGGGGTTTCCTCCTTCTCACTTCCTCAGGGCTCAACATATTAAGGTGGCCCCTCTTATTTAGCTATTATATCAACGTGACTTGCCTAATGTTTGCTCTGAAGTAGAGCATGTTTAAATGTATGGGACGGATGACACACCATTCTATTTTGTTTCACTGGTCGAATTGCAATATCCCTCCTAAACCTGCTCACATTGTTTGCGCGCATGAAACTTGGAACTAAAGCAATGACATCTCGTGTTACATCCTGGCTGCAGGTAGACTGCCTGCAGCTAAATCATTTTGAAAAACTGTAGGTATGTTCTTCAGCTTAAACCAACTAGAGCTTAATTTTAATCCTTCGACATAATAGTTGCTGGCGGAGAAAAATTACGAATCGTAAATCAAATATAAATATCTTGCTTACATAATAGATTCACATCTCGTTCTTAAGCCCCATATTGAAAAAATTATGGTAAAATAATCAAGTTTAATCTTGCAAACTTCCGCTCAATTCCAAATGACATGTCAACCGAAGCCGCTCTAATTTTTTTACATTCCATAATTTTCAGTCACCTCAACTACTGCTTTACAAGTTGGTCTCAAGCAAGTCAGAGCGCAAAGAGGGGACTGTGTCATCCCTCTGCGCAGGGGAGACGCGTTTCAGTCGCTAGGGGGGGCATCATCTCTGGTCAGTGAGGGGGCACTGATACAGAATGGAATTTTTAACCTGAGATGTACTTTAGAACAAGCTCAACACTTATAAGGCCTTTTTACCAAAAAATTTAAAATTTGGCTTATTAACAATTATGTCTGCCAACATTAAAAGACGAGCCTATTGAGGCATGTATTCTATATTTTATGAAACTATAAGCCTCTTTTTGAAAATGTGTTTTTTTGTGGTGTCTGATGTATTGTAACAGGTACAGTGTGTACTTAAGTTATTTTACAGTGTGTCATTTCAATAATTGTAGTTATATTTGTAGTCAATTTGCCATAAGGCCACTGTAAAAAATTGTATTTCCTTGTTCGTATTTTGAATGCTTTTTGTTTACATCTTGGCCAGGGGGACTACAGATAAAAAATAGCCTTTTGCCTAATTCTGGGCTTTTTTAAAACCACATGTTTGTTCATGTGTTTTATGAAATTGCACTGTCCCCTTTTAAATAAACCATTAAATCAAATCAAATCAAATCAAGATAATTTCTGACACTGGTTTATTGTTCGAAGTGTTATTTCAGGGTTTGGATATGTTCTTATAAATAAAACGAGTTCACCTTCAATCATGGAACGTCATACATTCCACACATTTTTACCTACACAAGTCATCACATCCTGAAACAAGCAACTCTGATGAACTAACTCAGTACCCCATGCCAGTGTGGATCACAACATACAGGGAAGTTCCTAAATTTGCATATGTGCATCAGTAGGCTCATATGATCGTCTAACAAACTTCCAAAATAGACAAAAACATAATAGATGTGGTGGTGATCGCAGGATGGCAGTAAATACATACCACAAGTCCTTTTTTTTTTTCATAACGGTCATATTATTTTAAGTTCCTCCATAGTCCAAAACGACGAAGTATTGTCATATAACAAAACGTTTATGAACTGGTCATCATAAATTGATAGTGTGGTCTGCGCTTCGCTAAATAGGCTGCATTCTTCTCCCCAACGCGCTGCAGTTGCGTCGCGTCAGCTTTTGTCGCAGACAGATCTTTTGATGAGCCTGGCGATACTTCATGAGGATAAAACAGGCGGTGTGCTCAACAGGGCCAAAATGGCGCGAGCCACTCTTACAACCGGTAGTTGTGCTCAAGCCATGTACGTTGATCATAGGCTTAATTTTTGTAGACGAGAAAGATATCTAATGTTAGTAAGAAATAAAGACACGTTAAGAATTCCGTAGAAGTGGAGGACTATTATTCTTATGTGTCCTTTTCAGGACTATCATGTTTGTTTGTAATTTTTTGGTTGACCAATCAGCTGAGAGTGGGGAGACGTGTTCAGCATTCCCGCCCACAGATAGAAATGTTGCATGCTGATTCAGTGGGTGTTCTGTTGGTCATATTCTCGGTCCCTCGTAACGTAACCACACCCATGAAGGCCTCATGCTTTGAGTCTGCTGCGTTTCGGTTCAACAAGGATTGTGTTCCAAATTGTTGGTAAAGGGCAATAGAAAAAAAAAAAAACGAATTATACTGGTATTATATTAACGGTAGCCATTACATTAACAAATGCATGCTTAATCTATAATTTGGAAAATGTGATATTAAAAACATGATTGTGATTTCATTCACCATTTTGTTTTGTTGTTTTTCTTTACCCTGTCTCTACTTAGAGAGTAAACCGAGTTGCCTCACCCTCTGACCAGGAATACAGGAGAAGGAAGCCCCTGGGGCCTGTGATTTATAACGTACTGCGTAACGCACAAAATGGGCATAAGAATATGCATACGCATTTCCTCCAACGCCAATATCGGGAATTCATAAAAAAAATAAACTTGGCGTAAATAAGTAGCTCTAACCGCTAAGGCTGCTCTTTGACCGTCGGCAACGCGTACGCACTTCTTTTTTGTGCGCTGAATGAGCAAAGTTATTAAGCCAACAGCGACTTGTTAAACATAATGAAAATACCAACTATGTTTGCAGGAGTCTAGACGTATGAGGAAAACGAGGTAAGATTTGCAACTTTCCCGTTGTATACCACAATACTTTGTCAGTGACAAGCCGAATCAGACAAATTGTGATTAAACAACTATGCAAGTAATAATGGCTTACCCGTTCGGGGTGCAAGAGGGTGATACCACCGAGGCGAGGGGGAACCTGAGGGAACAGGACAGTGTTACACTGCAATAATTATGGACTTATTCTGTTTCATACAGCAAAACTTAAAGATGTTCATCAGCAAATTTTACAAAAATGGGGTTGATTTGTGTTTTAAACACTTGCAATACTATTTGGCCAGTGGAAACGAATGAGAATCAACTCTATTCTAAAATATATATGATCTGAAAACAACTTTAAATAAAAACCATCTTGATGTTTATGGATATTTTCATATTAATTAAACATAAACATGACTAACGGGATTCAGTGTTCTAAGCGCAATAAAATGATGTGTAATGGCACAATGACATTAATAGTCCCCCTCCTCATATTTTCGCGTGTGGCGATGTCTCAGTGTTAAACATCGTGATCACCTGCAAATGGGAATATGCCATGGAAAATGACATGTCAGATGAGGTTATGCAAGTAAAACCATGGCGTGTAAGCTCCATAATTCCGATGATTCGGGGATGAGCCGTCGGGTGGACACTGCACATACCACGCAATCTTCCCCTGACTGTGATTTCATAAAGGGGATTTTGTTGTCGCAGGTTCGGGCGTACGCATGGTTTTATAAATCTGAAAACTTTTGTGCGTACGCACACTTTAAGGATGAAATCTACGCAAAGTTTTATAAATGAGGCCCCTGGACTCAGAGGATTCAGAATTCTGGCGGCTACAGGGGCAGCTGCAGGAGGAGGCCTGTGTGGCTCTGGTGTTGGCCCGTCCCATAGCCCGCATGCAGGAGGAGGTGGAGAGACAGATAATGACAGAATTTTCTTTTGTGGGTGTGAATTATCATTGTTGTATGGACCATCTTGCTCACAGGGGGGGATGACGCACAACTTGTTGTATGTTTGGGCAAATAAAAAGTAAACAATTCTGAATAAGAGACTAATATACTATTTGTCTTTGATGAGTTTTATTTTCTTGCAAGAAAAGGCCAGCAGTCATACAGCCACTCGGAGTGGCTGCAGAGTGTGATAGTGAAGGGAGGGCTTTCTTCCTCTCATATAGGGAGGGCTTTCATCCCGCCACATATACTTGAATATTCCCACATATAGAAATTGAATATTCAAGTTGTTTATTCATATTCTGTCCCTGTACGTAAAAATGAAGGCCAATTCTTGATTTTTCGTTTTGTTTGAACAAATGATTTTTTCAAATTTGTAAAATTTTATGGTATTTTTAACGTAGCCTATATTAAACAAAGTGCTTCTATAATTTGGAAATGTGATTTAAAAATGATGTGATTTAATTCACCATTTTGTTTTGTTTTTTCTTCCCTGTCTCACTATAGAGTAAACAGAGTTCCTCACTCTCTGACCAGGATACAGGAGAGGAAGACCTGGGGCCTGATGTATAAACGTTGCGTACGCACAAAATGGGCATAGAAATATGCATACGCATTTTTCCACGCACATATCGGGATTCATAAAAAATAAACTTGGCGTAAATAAGTGCGCACCGTAAGGATGCTCTTGACCGTGCGTACGCACTTCTTTTTCCTGGAGTGAGAAAAGTAATTAAGCAAACAGCGATTTTAAACATAATGAAAAATACCACTATGTTTGAAGGATATAACTAGGAGAAAACGGTAAGATTTGCACCTTTCCTTTTTAAAATACTTTGTCAGTGACAAGCCGAATCAGACAATTGTGTTTACACTGCAATAAATATGGACTTATCTGTTTCCACTAAAAAAGCTTAAAGATGTTCATCAGCAAAACTGCATACATTTAATTTGATTTTTTTTTTAAACAATTGAAATACTATTTGGCCAGTGGAAAAGAATGAGATCAACTCTATTCTAAAATATATCTGAAAACAACTTTAAACCATCTTGTGTTTATGGATATTTTCATATTATTAAACATAACAATGATACTGGATAATTTTTAGCAATAAAAATTAATGTGTATGGCACAAATGACATTATAGTCCCCATCTCATATTTCCTTAATGTCTCAGTGTTAAACATCGTGTCACCTGCATGGGAATATGCATGGAAATGACATGCAAAGATGATGGAGTTTTATGCATAGTAAAACAAGGCGTTGTAAGCTCCATATATGGTGATTTTGGAGGAGTCGGGGTGGAGATGCACATACACGCAATCTTCCCCTGACTGGGATTTATAAAGGGATTTTTGCGCCGCAGGTTTCTGCGCGTACGCATGGTTTTATAAATCTTAAAACTTTTGTGCGTACTCACCACTGTAAGGGATGAAAATCTACGCAAAGTATTTAGTAAATGAGGCACCCTGGACTCACGAGGATTCAGAATTATGGCGGGCTCTCTACAGGGGCACGCTGCAGGGAAAGGCAGGCCACTGTGTGGCTCTGGTGTTGGACCCGTTCCCATAGCCGCCTGATGCAGAGAGAGGTGGACGAGAGAGGAACTGGAGGACATTGATGAATGACACAGAATTGTTCTTTTGTGGGGTGTGGGAATTATCATCTGTTGTAATGGGATTTCCATCCTACTCACAAAACAGGTTGTAATGTTTGTGGCAAATAAAAAGTAAACAATTCTGACATAAATGAGACCTATATATACTATTTGTCGTTTGAGACGTGTGCTTATTTTCTTGCTAAGGGGAAAAAGGCCATCAGAGTCATACATGCCACCTCGAGCTAGTAGTGGACGTTGACAGAGTGTGATAGTGAATAGGTGAGGGCTTTAGGTCCTCTCATTATTAGTCTCATCTCTCAGAATTTTATCTCTCTAGGCCAATAATGGTATTTTCATCCACATTCTTAGACTTGCTTATAATATTCTATCCTTGGGAGGAGGCCCTCCTGTCACATACCAACACCCTTTTACAATTCCATTACAGTTCCATATTTCTCTAGGCCAATAATGGTATTTTCTTACTGAGCGACAGTTTACTAATGGATTGTGGGTGCTCTTTTACTGAGCACGTTAATAAATTTTGGATATGGTATTGTTTAGGAACTTTTTTTGTAATCCCTTCTCTGGAATGTCTTTTTAAATTTTGTTCTTTTTATATGGTATTTTTTTCCTTGGGGTTTTGTTGTGTTGTTATAAAAGTTGTGGACTTATCACAATGCAAAACAAGCCATGCGGTTTCTGAATTTTTTGTGTGGAGTGCTGTAACTTCTTGTAGCTTATCCCCTGTTTATGATGCTGCTGGCCTCACAGACATCTGTTTTTCTGTTTGACTCAAAGAAATTTGCTTCACTGTAATGTGTGTCCCCCTGTATTGGTTTTTCTCTCTCAAATATTACAAGGACACACACAGTGTTTTTTTTTTTTTTTTTTTTATGACACACATACAAACCACACTCTGACATCCATACCAACACACCCACACAATTATAGCTGCATTATTTATCCAATTTTGATCAGCGGGACCCCTGTGGAGAGGGTGAGCAGCTTCAAGTACCTTGGTGTAAACATCTCAGAGGACCTGACTTGGACTACCCACATTCAAACACAGGTTAATAACGCCAGGGAAAGACTGAACCATCTGCGACATCTGAGGAAATTCAGGGTCTCACCAGCAATCCTGAAAACTTTCTATTCAGAGGCCATAGAAAGTGTATTGACTCAGTGTATCTCAGTCCGGTAAGGGAACAGCTCCAGTAAAGACTGCAAAACTCTGCAGAGAGTTGTGCGCATCTCAGGGTCTGCTCTCCCCTCTCTGCTGGACATCTACCTCAAATGCTGCAAAAGCAGAGCTGTTAAAATTATCAAGGACTCAAACCACCCTAGCAACGGTCTTTTCACTTTGCTGCCATCTAGTAAGCGCTTCCGTAGCCTGATGGCAAAAACTGAGAGACTTAGAGTTTAGAGTTTCTTCCCCCAGGCCATCAGGCTCCTAAACCTAAAACCAGCCTCTTAACATCTACATGTCTCCACTTAATATTCACTTAATCAGTAAGATATTCATCATTCTCTACCTCATATTGACATACTGACAGTGTCACAACCCATTTGCCTCTTGTACATTCCTGTGTATCTTAATATTTAAGACTACAGTACAAGGCACATATGCACATTTGCATCATGTACATTCCTGTGTAACTTAATATTTAAGCCTACAGTATACTTTCATGCACATTATTTTCTAATCTATATTTAATGTTACGGTATACATTTTTTAAATATTTTATTCTTATATTTTTATTGTTTACTTTTATTTCATTCTTTCATACCAATATTTATGTATATTTTCATCTGTTTAATAATTGTCTTTAAGTATAAGTATAAGTATTCTTTAATAATTGCACTGTCCATGGAGTGGACCTGACTCACATTTCACTGCTGGTTATATATGCTCTATATAATCGTGTATGTGACGAATAAAAATCTTGAATCTTAAATCAGTTGGCTCTATAATATGCAGAAGCAGAAAACAGGAATAAAGTGAGTATTTGCTTTATAGGCCACACCTGAAAAAATGGCACCAACTGGTAAAAAATAGTAAAAAATTAAATTTTAAAGCCTTGCCAACAGAATGAAAGCCTATTAACAAAAATTGCATAATTTTACAGTTAAATGGCACTCCAATTAAAAATAGCAGATTTAATGGGTTTCAATGGGGACATTTTTGTCCTTAAGGCCCTGAGAGGAACAATTTTGTGAACCTAGTGCAAAACATATTTATTAAAGGAAATAGAAGTAAAATAGCAAAATTCCAATAAAAATACACACCTGTGCCAAAATGTATGCAGTTGGCAATAACACAGGCAAAATGATATAAAAAAAAAACCCACTGAAAAGGACAAAAATGTCCAAAAGGTCACACAAGGGTTAAAGATTTAATTTACATAACTCATGTGCCATTGGTTGTTGACATTTTATTTTGATGCTTTTCATTGTATATTCAAGATTTTGTATAGTCTGACTTTGTTGTTGCATAAATAAAAAAAAATTAGATAAAGAAAGGTTTGGCAGAAAAGATGCAATGTGAGAGACATACATAATTAATTTTGAACATTTCATTTACATGACTGATGCGCGACTGCAGCTTACTGCTATTTTACATGATCACTGTCATTTTTTAAAGGGGTCATATGATTTTGATGCGATTTTCAATTTTTCCTTTCTCTTTAGAGGGTTACAAGCTCTTGGTGCATAAAGAAGATCTGTAAAGTTGCAATGACTAAAGTCTCAAATCCAAAGAGATATTCTTTATAAAAGTTAAGACTCGTCCACGCCCCCCTGAAACGGCTCATTCTAACACGCCCCCACATATCTACATCAGTATGTAGGAAGATTTTTATAACGCAGCCCAGATGTTCACGCAAAGAAAGAAGGCATACCTTTTATTCTCGTTGTAGTATTGTTGTTGCTGCTGCCGCCATGACGTATATACACTGTGTGTTTCATCGTGAAAGCGAAACTACTTTGTTTGGCCTTCCAAAAGAGGACGATATCCGCTTCATCATGCCTGGAGCTGATCCGTGCTGGTTGCTGAGGAAATACACCAACCTTGCTCTGTGGATCGCTGAATCGGCTTTCACAGTGGACGAAACGGCGTCCAGCCCGGGGTCGTCACATGTGGTTGCTGCAAGACCAAGGTACGCTCTTTCGTAGAATCCGCCTGCCGCACCGTTCTCAAGCCGCACGCCTCTGCTCACTCTAGCCAGTCGCTGCTAACTCTAGACCACGGCTCACTCTAGGCCTCCGGCCTCCGCTCACTCAAGGCCACGGTGTATGACGCTGTTTCGTTGAGAAAGCGAAACTACTTTGTTTGGCCTTCCAAAACAAGACATGACTGGAAATCATGTTTATATCACGTTTATAATGGGTTTTATGTTTATGTCTCGTCGCTCTGGCCGGACAGGGCATCACAATACAGGTGCTGGTCATATAATTAGAATATCATCAAAAAGTTTATTTATTTCACTAATTCCATTCAAAAAGTGAAACTTGTATATTATCTTCATTCATTACACACAGACTGATATATTTCAAATGTTTATTTCTTTTAATTTTGATGATTATAACTGACAACTAAGGAAAATCCCAAATTCATTATCTCAGAAAATTAGAATTTTGTGAAAAGGTTCAATATTGAAGACACCTGGTGCCACACTAAAATCAGCTAATTAATTCAAAACACCTGCAAAGGCCTTTAAATGGTCTCTCAGTCTAGTTCTGTAGGCTACACAATCATGGGGAAGACTGCTGACTTGACAGTTTGTCCAAAAGACGACCACTGACACCTTGCACAAGGAGGGCAAGACACAAAAGGTCATTGCAAAAGAGGCTGGCTGTTCACAGAGCTCTGTGTCCAAGCACATTAATAGAGAGGCGAAGGGAAGGAAAAGATGTGGTAGAAAAAAGTGTACCAAGCAATAGGGATAACCGCACCCTGGAGAGGATTGTGAAACAAAACCCATTAAAAAATGTGGGGGGAGATTCACAAAGAGTGGACTGCAGCTGGAGTCAATGCTTTAAGAACCACTACACACAGGCGTATGCAAGACATGGGTTTCAGCTGTCGCATTCCTTGTGTCAAGCCACTCTTGAACAACAAACAGCGTCAGAAGTGTCTCAAGACAAGAAAGGACTGGACTGCTGCTGAGTGGTCCAAAGTTATGTTCTCTGATGAAAGTAAATTTTGCATTTCCTTTTTCCTTTGGAAATCAGGGTCCCAGAGTCTGGAGGAAGAGAGGAGAGGCACACAATCCATGTTGCTTGAGGTCCAGTTTAAAGTTTTCCACAGTCAGTGATGGTTTGGGGTGCCATGTCATCTGCTGGTGTTGGTCCACTGTGTTTTCTGAGGTCCAAGGTCAACGCAGCCGTATACCAGGAAGTTTTAGAGCACTTCATGCTTCCTGCTGCTGACCAACTTTTTATGGAGATGCAGATTTCATTTTCCAACAGGACTTGGCACCTGCACACAGTGCCAAAGTTATCAGTACCTAGTATCCCTGTACTTAATTGGCCAGCAAACTGAAAATCTATGGGGTGTTGTGAAGAGGAAGATGCGATATGCCAGACCCAAGAATGCAGAAGAGCTGAAGGCCACTATCAGAGCAACATGGGCTCTCATAACACATGAGCAGTGCCACAGACTGATCGACTCCATGCCACAGCGCATTGCTGCAGTAATTCAGGCAAAAGGAGCCCCAACTAAGTATTGAGTGCTGTACATGATCATACTTTTCATGTTCATACCTTCAGTTGGCCAAGATTTCTAAAAATCCTTTCTTTGTATTGGTCTTAAGTAATATTATAATTTTCTGAGATAATGAATTTGGGATTTTCCTTAGTTGTCAGTTATAATCATCAAAATTAAAAGAAATAAACATTTGAAATATATCAGTCTGTGTGTAATGAATGAATATACAATTTCACTTTTTGAATGGAAATAGTGAAATAAATAAACTTTTTTATGATATTCTAATTATATGACCAGCACCTGTACTGTACAGTATGTGGAAAATAATGTGTTTTTAACCTTAAACTGCATAAACACGTTTCATTACACCAAGTACACAAAATAATGTTCTTTTTAGCAGTATCATACGACCCCTTTAATATTGTGTAGTTTGCTAAATGGATATTGTAGATATTGCAGTGGGGTGGGATACACAACATGGCCCTTAAATTATACTCTTTAGAATACATTTTTATTAGTAATCTATCAGTGTTATTTGAGAAAAAAGTGTAGTAAACGGTGAAGTATTACACTAAAAAGAACTGCAAATAGAATTTACTGAAAATAGAAAGAAAGAGTGAAAGTTCTATTTTTAATGTCTGTGAACCACAGTGATGCACACTTCCCACAGAAAGCTGTGCATTAAACTTTTCTCTTCATTTGCAATAGAATTTTGTTGTAAAAGGTATTCAAAGAAAACATTGGCTATAGGCTTCAGTTGAAGTCTATAAATGAAGTCTTCACTGGCAGAGTTTACTCCTGTAGATTGGTAGAGACCGGTTCTGTGGTATCTCTTGTAAAGTTTAGGGTTTATGCTGTGGGGAAATATTCTATGAAATATACGCTGTGGAGTGTAGTGCAGGAAAATAATGCATGCTTTATAATAATAATAATGAATGCTCTTAAATTTTAATGCTCATTGGACTTTCCTTTTCTTAGCTTTCTAGGAAGCTTGTTGAAACACAGATGCAATACAAGAAAAGACACAGAAAAGCAGCAACTCTCACACTAACAAACATGGCCAGTCCATGAATTTGTGATGCAATAAAATGTCATAAGAGGTTTTTGTCTTTATTAAGAGAAAGCACTAAAAATAATAATTGTGCACTACATTCAGTAACTATGCACATAAATGTTTATTACAAATTAAATATAAAGAAACAAAATTAGCACCATACCAGGCATATTTATTTGTCATGTATTTGCTTTTCATTCCCTGAGTCAACATTTCAGACTCTCTGTTTAAATGTCATATTCTCCCATTTACAGTGTTCTTTACATTCAGTTCAATAGTAGAACAAAGATGAATAAAAATAATTCTGATAAAAACAATAGCATTCCCAGCACTTTTTGCAAATACGTACACCGTAAATAAATGAATGGTAATGATTAATGTATGTATGATATAATATTGATGGGTTGTTTAATGCTGGGTTGTTTCAAATTTTTTAAATTTAAATTTTTTAATTTTTATTGGGTTATTGGGTTTGTTTGTATTTGAGTTGGGTTGGGTTGTAACATGCATTTTTTTTTTAGAGTGTACATACATATATGAAGAGAGCAGATGCAAAATCCTCTAAGCCATCTGAAAATTTCTTCTAAAATAAGCATTTTTATCAGGCTCCTATAATTATGTTCAGTTATTTAACTTTAATTGCATAAAAAAGAACATACTGTATACATTGCCATTAGAGTAAAATTACTGAACCTAAACATAGGGGCCTGAAAAAAAATGCTCGTTTTAGATGAGCATCTGAACTCTTCATATACATAGGTCAAGGTCAATTTATTTATATAGCAAATTTAAAAACAGCTAGTGTATGCCACAGTGCTGTACATATACAAATGAAGTAAACATAGAGATTAAAAGAATAAAAAGAAATGACTCAAAACACAATCAATACAAAAACACATTAACAAACACAAACATACATTTCATCCAAATGCCAGGGAATACAGATAAGTCTTCAGGCGGGATTTAAAAACAGGAAGGGAAGGCACAGATCTTTTTAAATGATTTTTTTTTTTTTTTTTTGTTTATGTGAATGTGCATACTCTCTTGTTTTTTTTTTGAAAATTTTTTGGGTATAATTTTTTTTTATTATATTATCTGAACATCTTTGATCTGCTAAAAAAAAAAAAAAAAAAAAAAAAAAAAGTTACAAGAACATCCAACAAAAACATCTCTGAAACATGTTTTTGCGTTAATGTTTTAAAAAAATATATTAAAACCAGATATCTTTGTACAAACGTTATATTTATGTTACTGTCAGGACATTTGTAAATTTGAGAGATCCTTGCCGGAATGGTAGTCAAAGTTCTGAAATGTTCTCTGTTAGATGGATAAATAGATCTCAGATCTTCATACTACGCTCAATTTATTGCCATGGCAACACAGCTGCTTTCTGGTGCTCAGAATGACTAACATTTAAAAAAAAAAAAAAAAAATGCCTTGCACTCAACTCCAGTATAATCATAAGGGCTACTTTGGTGAAAGTCAATAACTTTTCCTTCCTATATCAATAGGCACACTTATTTTTTTCTCTAACCTCCTGCCAACATTCCATTTTCAGGTTTATTGCAGGCTGGTTCCACTGATATTAACATTTCGATATAAGGATACACGGGTTAGAGGAGAGGCTGATTCATGATACAATCAGAAACTACAGAGGCAAATGAGAAACATCAATAACTCCACTTGTGATGTAATATTAATCAGTAAACCAGGTTTCCAATAAATTTTGAAAAACATTAACAGCAAGATTTTTGCTTTCATTAGTAGATGAGATGTTGCCACCAGACTAGCAGTTAATGCCAAGCAAAAGTAGCCATCCAGTGTAATATTAATAAGTAAAAAAAAAAAAAAAAAAAAAAAAAAAAAACAAAAGTAGCCATCCAGACAAAAATTAAACTATTGTGGAATGGGTTGAATTCGTTCCAATTCAAGCAGCACTTTAAAATTAAATATACAAGCATTTTAACATCACTCAGAACGTAATTGCTTCCTTAGAATACCAAAAGCAACTATATGCAGACATCAGTGCCACAATACTTCGACTAAACAAGATCTTGGCCTGTCTTACCTGGTAAACACATTTTTCAGCACATTGTACAGTGCAGTAACCAAGTCCTACCTTCTACTGCAGTGTGTGAGCTACATCCTTGAGACCAGCATCACACAAAGCACACAAATGGAGGAGCACAACTATCTTGCAAAGAAATGCAGCCGCAAAAAAAAAAAAAAAAAAAATAAAAAAAATAAAAAGTTTTGGATCTCAATTTCACACTAGCTGTTCAAAACTTACGTCACACAATACCCCCACTGTTTCTCTCCACTAGAAGGTACATTTCATATGTATAACTGCATTAAGTCATATATTTTAGTTTAGGTTAAGGAGAAGATGTTGGACAAAGGATGTCTGACCATTTGATTTATTGAATCATTTGAGAGAACAAGGACAAAACAAATGAGCAGGAGTCACTTTACAGTCGCCCCATACACAGCCTATATTAACATTAGGAGGCAATCTTTTTCAAAGCCACATGGAAGACATAACCCACCTAATTCTACTGTCCTCGGTCCTCAATTTCGTGGGAAAGATTTCCTATCAGATTCTGAAAAATCCACAAATTTAAGTGCGAATGGGTCTTTTTCATAATGCATATAACTGGGTGGTTTATAGTATTGGGGTGGCTCTTTGGGAGGCTGGTTGGCAGAAGGTTTGCATTCAGCTGCTGCAGTTGTAGTACAGGGTTGAGGAGTGGTGGTTATAGGTGGTGCGGTAGGGGTTTTCTGAGGTTGCACTGGGTATTGTGGATAAAATTGCTGCAAATAATCTGGGAAATTTGGGTAATGGCTATGCTGAGGGAATAGACTTCCAGGGTACACTGGGGGTTGCGGTTTCTGGTTTATTGCTGGCGAATCTGGTGGGAGAGGAGTGGGGATGGCTGGAGCTGGTTTCACAGTAGTATTTGGTTTGCCATGATAGTCACTGTAGTAATATGGCCACATATGGGGTTGCCTTGGAAACTGAGGTTTCTGGGTTGGCACTTGGCCATCTGATGGAGATTGCCCTGCTGGCTTAGCTGTGGGATATGGCCACATCATATGGGGGTACTTCGGAAACTGAGGTTTCTGGGTTGGCACTTGGCCATCTGATGGAGATTGCCCTGCTGGCTTAGCTGTGGGATATGGCCACATCATAGGGGGGTGCTTCGGAAATTGAGGTTTCTGGGTTGGCACTTGGCCATCTGATGGAGATTGCCCTGCTGGCTTAGCTGTGGGATATGGCCACATCATATGGGGGTACTTAGGAAACTGAGGTTTTGGGTTGGCACTTGGCCATCTGATGGAGATTGCCCTGCTGGCTTAGCTGTGGGATATGGCCACATCATCTGGGGGTACTTCGGAAACTGAGGTTTTTGGGTTGGCACTTGGCCATCTGATGGAGATTGCCCTGCTGGCTTAGCTGTGGGATATGGCCACATCATATGGGGGTACTTAGGAAACTGAGGTTTCTGGATTGGCACTTGGCCATCTGATGGAGATTGCCCTGCTGGCTTAGCTGTGGGATATGGCCACATCATAGGGGGGTGCTTTGGAAATTGAGGCTTCTGGGTTGGCACTTGGCCATCTGCGAGCCTACACACCGAGATTGCTGGCTCAGCTGTGGGATAACCCTTGCCAGGATAACGGGGAGTAGGGATATGGGCCACATCATATGGGTGGTGCTTTGGAAACTGAGGTTTCTGGGTTGGCACTTGGCCATCTGATGGAGATTGCCCTGCTGGCTTAGCTGTGGGATATGGCCACATCATAGGGGGGTGCTTTGGAAATTGAGGTTTCTGGGTTGGCACTTGGGCATCTGATGGAGATTGACCTGCTGGCTTTCAGCTGTGGGAGTAAACCCTTGATAAGGATAGAAGGCAGGATAACGGGAGTAGGGATATGGCCACATCATATGGGGGTGCTTTGGAAACTGAGGTTTCTGGTCTGGTGCTTGGTCATCTGTAGAAGACTCCTCTGCTGGCTCAGCTGTGGGATAACCCTTGCCAGGATAATGGGATGGGGATATGGCCACATCATATGGGGGTACTTCGGAAACTGAGGTTTCTGGGTTGGCACTTGGCCATTTGATGGAGATTGCCCTGCTGGCTTAGCTGTGGGATATGGCCACATCACCTGGGGGTACTTCGGAAACTGAGGTTTCTGGGTTGGCACTTGGCCATCTGATGGAGATAGCCCTGCTGGCTTAGCTGTGGGATATGGCCACATCATCTGGGGGTACTTCGGAAACTGAGGTTTCTGGGTTGGCACTTGGCCATCTGATGGAGATTGCCCTGCTGGCTTAGCTGTGGGATATGACCACATCATATGGGGGTACTTCGGAAACTGGAGGTTTCTGGGTTGGCACTTGGCCATCTGATGGAGATTGCCTGCTGGCTTAGCTGTGGGGGATATGGCCACATCATCTATGGGGGTACTTGGAAACTGAGGGTTTCTGGATTGCACTTGGCCATCTGATGGAGATTGCCCCGGCTGGCTAGCTGTGGGATATGCCCACATCATAGTTGGGGGGGTTGCTTTGGAAATTGAGGTTTCTGGGTTGGCACTTGGGCATCTGATGGAGATTGACCTGCTGGCTCAGCTGTGGGGATAACCCTTGCCAGGATAAGGGAGTAGGGATATGGCCACATCATATGGGGTTGCTTTGGAAACTGAGGTTTCTGGGTTGGCACTTGGCCATCTGATGGAGATTGCCTCAGCTCGGGGCTGGCTCAGGACAGCGGTGGGATATGGCCACATCATATGGGGGTGCTTTGGAAATTGAGGTTTCTGGGTTGGCACTTGGGCATCTGATGGAGATTGACCTGCTGGCTCAGCTGTGGGATAACCCTTGCCAGGATAATGGGAGTAGGGATATGGCCACATCATATGGGGGTGCTTTGGAAACTGAGGTTTCTGGGTTGGTTGGGCATCTGATGGGATGGAGATTGCCCTGCTGGCTTCAGCTGTGGGATAACCCTTGCCAGGATTAATGGGAGTAGGGGATATGGCCACATCATAGGGGGGTGCTTTGGAAACTGAGGTTTCTGGGTTGGCACTTGGCCATCTGATGGAGATTGCCCTGCTGGCTTAGCTGTGGGATATGGCCACATCATATGGGGGTGCTTTGGAAACTGAGGTTTCTGGGTTGGCACTTGGCCATCTGATGGAGATTGCCCTGCTGGCTCAGCGGTGGGATATGCAACCTTTGGCTGAGGTTTCTGGGTTGGCACGGGCCATCTGATGGAGATATGGCCAGCTGTGGGGATATGGCCACAGCATGGGGGTGCTTTGGAAACTGAGGTTTCTGGTCTGGTGCTTGGTCATCTGTAGAAGACTCCTCTGCTGGCTCAGCTGTGGGATAACCCTTGCCAGGATAATGGGAGTAGGGATATGGCCACATCATATGGGGGTACTTCGGAAACTGAGGTTTCTGGGTTGGCACTTGGACATCTGATGGAGATTGCCCTGCTGGCTTAGCTGTGGGATATGGCCACATCATAGGGGGGTGCGGGGGGGGGGTGCTCGGAAAATTGAGGTTTCTGGGGTTGGCACTTGGCCATCTGATGGAGATTGCCCTGCTGGTTTAGCTGTGGGATAACCCTTGCCAGGATAGGGTGGGTAGGGATATGGCCACATCATATGTGCTTGCTTCGGAAACTGAGGTTTTTGGGTTGGCACTTGGGCATCTGATGGAGATTGCCCTGCTGGCTCAGCTGTGGGATAACCCTTGCCAGGATAATGGGAGTAGGGATATGGCCACATCATATGGGGGTGCTTTGGAAACTGAGGTTTCTGGGTTGGCACTTGGCCATCTGATGGAGACTGCCCTGCTGGCTCAGCTGTGGGATAACCCTTGCCAGGATAATGGGAATATGGATATGGCCACATCATCTGGGGGTGCTTTGGAAACTGAGGCTTCTGGGTTGGCACTTGGCCATCTGCTGGAGATTGCCCTGCTGGCTTATCTGTGGGATAACCCTTGCCAGGATAATGGGAGTTTTGGAACACATCATATGGGGGTACTTTCGGCAAACTGAGGTTAGGGTTGGCACTTGGCCACTGATGGAGACCTTGCCCTGCTGGCTTAGCTAGTGGAGGAGGGATTATGGCCCACATCATATGGGGGGTACTTCGGAAACTGAGGTTTCTGGGTTGGCACTTGGACATCTGATGGAGATTGCCCTGCTGGCTTAGCTGTGGGATATGGCCACATCATAGGGGGGGTACTTTGGAAACTGAGGGTTTCTGGGTTGGCACTTGGACATCTGATGGAGATTGCCCTGCTGGCTTAGCCGTGGGATAACCCTGGGCCACATCATGGGAGTGGGGGGTGGCTTTGGAACATTCTGGAGGTTTCTGGGTTGGAAACTTGGGCATATTCTGGAGATGGCACCTGCTGGCATTTAGCTGAGGTTTCTGGATAACCCTTGCCAGGATAATGGGAGTAGGGATATGGCCACATCATAGGGGGGTGCTTTGGAAACTGAGGTTTCTGGGTTGGCACTTGGGCATCTGATGGAGATTGCCCTGCTGGCTCAGCTGTGGGATAACCCTTGCCAGAATATTGGTAACGAGGGTAGTTGTAAGGCCAAAACCCTTGCTGAAACTCTTCAGGGTAGCCGTAAAATGGCGGTTTGAGAGCTGCAGATAGTTCTGGCATTGTACTTATTTGTAGATTAAATTCATCAGGATAAAGGGGAGGCAGCAGAATCTGCTGATATGAAGGATCATGAGGTCCTAGAAAAGTGTCGTTTGCAGTTGTAGAGGTCATAGGACAAGAAATGACTGCACGGTTTCCCTGCCATTGCATCTGCATCACATAACTCCCTCCCTGAAAGACATGAACATTCAGGTTGGTCTTCCTAACTCTGTGTACATACTAAATGGAACAGAGAAAGTAATACCTGTTGTGCAACGCCACATCCATCATAGGGGGTAGCATAGATAAGACCACCATAAGTGGGTATGGTAGATCCACAGTTAGGCGGCAACTCACTGAGGGGAACAGCTGCCCCATTACCTGTGACAAAAAACATCCCACATTGCATTGATGCATGCAAGGTTTAGGTACACACATACACAAAAAAAAAAAAAAAAACTGAATTTAACAGTCAAACACTAAAAATGCTACAGTAAAGACCTGTTAAATGGTTTACGGTAAATTCCCCTACTATATATAGTGAAAAACTGTATTGGACTTGTACGTGTAATTTTATAGTACACTGCAAAAAAAAAAAAAAAAACTACATTTTAAAAAAAAGACGGTTTTTTAAAAAAAAAAAAAAAAAAAAAAAAGTGAAAATGCTACAGTACAAACCTGTTAAATTGTTAACGGTAATCTCCTGTAAAATTTACAAAAAAAAAAAAAAAAAAAAAAAAAAAAAAAAAAAAAAAAAAACACACAACTGACATTCCCAGAATTCTCTGCATTGCATTTCACATTTTGTTTGAATTTGAGTTTCTTTGAAATAACTGTTGCTAATCTGTTATGTTTATTGGGGTTGTATGCTACATATAATGTTAAATGTTTATTGCATATTTCAGTTTAATGAGTCTCACCATGATGGCGTTTAGTGCTTGTGTGAATGACACCGTGCACCTTCTATGCATCTTATTTAAAAGCTGCTTGTGATGGGCTTTGTTTCATCACGTGATTCATCACCACCTGCTTTTGGTGGTTACCAGTGTATTACAAAAGGTACAAAACAGATTTCAGTATTCAATAAGTTGGTATATTAATATTCTCAGTTAAACTACGGTATTAAACTGTTGCCATTACACCTAAAATGGTGTCACTATTTTTACAGTACAATTCTGGCAACCACAGCTGCCAGTTTTTTACCGTATATTTTACAGATTATTTTTTACAGTGTAGGGTCATAAAAGGACTAGAGCAACATACTAAGATATTATTTGGTCAAATTCAATCAACTTGCAATTGGCACCTTACCCCGACAAAGCTCAATTTGTGCTACTTCAGGACCACTGAGCTGCAACTTCATAAGATCATCACCACACCTCAGATCTGGAGACATGGCATACCAGGCTGCTTCAGAAGAACTGACTTGCCCTTTAAATGACGATTTCCCCACCACAAAAAGACAGAACAGGCTTTCCAAATCGTACATTTAGAATTACCCATGTATTAGACTTGACAAAAATATCACTATACAGAAATTAAACCAAGCACTCATTGCATTCATGTGAATATGTGGTAATATGGAGTATTCTCAAAGATACTCAAAACCAGGTAAAGCCTCATATCGGTCGCGGTCAAACATATATTGTTCTGATATAATTTCGCCACCATCATTTGCTTTTTCATTTTCAGACAATTGTGCTACATGTCCACACTGTACTAAAGTAATGCATGCAAAAGAAATTAGTTTAAGGAACAGACTCTCCCGTATTTTCCCATACGCCATTCTAGTATGCACATGCCGGAAAGACGTATGAAATCGCATTATATACCGCGCCCTGCAGTTTTAATCACCCGCACGTTAAGTAAATTAATGCGCAATTGAAATGCCAAACACCTGCTCCGTGTAATGATTACGCGAGATTCACCAGCCCAGTCTGTTTTTCTCGTTTTTTTTCTCGTTTTTTTCTTTCTCTCCTCCTAAATCTATTCTACAAGCCCTAGTTACCACTAAACCAGAATCCTGCCACTAAACAAAATAAAGATTACTCTGATTATAGTCTATATCTCACAGTTTTCATTGTAGTGCTCCAAAGGTTTTTAGAACGCTATGTAAGTTAATATAATATATATATATATATATATATATATATATATTATATATATATATATATATATATATATATATATATATATATATAATGTGTAAACCTCGGTCTTACAACCCTTGTGAAAAAGAAGTGTGCTTAATTGTATTAAGAGTGTAGTTTTTGTGGACGTCAAATCTTTAAAGTATTCTTTTTAAAAAATGCACTTGCAGATAACATAATATAATTTAAATTAAAGACCACTTAAGTGTACTTAAAGAGATTACACTTTAATGGCAATCGGTCTTAACATACTTAAGTGCACTTTATAAAAATTCCCTTTATGATAATGTCTAATTAAGTATTACTTAAACATACATTTTACATCATTATGATTTTATTGTGTTTTAAATAAGCGCACTTATTTTGATATATTTATCAATATACTAAATTTATTTTAATTTCAACTTAAGTGTGTTCTCCAAATGTATTACTATTTAGTCTATAATATATACTATGTGCATTAATGCAATTAATAAAAAATAAAAATAAACTTCAATGCACTTTCTTATAGCTACAGTGTACTCCAATAAAACTTATTGTTGAAATTTTCATGTGTACAGAATACTTTCAATATCATTATGTTGTTCTAAGTCACTTAAACACATTTAAGTGCATTAATTGCAAGCAAAAGTTTAACAAATCTAAACCTAATTAATTTGCATTCAAATAGCCTACATTTGGTTTCTAATATAGGCTACGCTGCACTGTAAAAATGACTTTTAGTTTGGTGAATGAGTCTAACCATAGTCTTTGGACTAACTACACAATGAATTAGAACAACTTGAACTTGAATAGAAATTGGCTGCATCCGAAATGGCATACTTCTCTACTATATAGTAGGCAAAAAGCAGTAGGGGAGCAAATATTAAAATCATATTTGTTGAGCTACTGTATAGTAAACTGTTGATTTGTTAAGGTGTAAAGATGCTAGACAGTAACATTACAGTATATTTGTATTTTTTTTTCTATAAAAACACGTTTTATTATGTATAGCGAACAGCGGCGCTCCAGTAAGCAAAAGTGGATTCTCCAAAGTTGATTTACATAAACCATATACATCTTAAAGACGATTAAATGTCTATTTAATATGAGACAGGAAAATGTTCTAAGATAATTGCAGACGAGCAAATCAGACATATGAGCGAGAGATGTATGTGTGCTATTATGTAGAATTCACTGTTGTCAACACTGCTTGTAATGTAAATAAACAAATGTACATAGAGTAAGTAAACATAAGTTATCTATTTCATTTGACCATTAGTATTGTTGATAAACTGAGGAACATTTGTGTTGGATAAAAAGCGAGTGAACACATCAGCAACTACCTCAACATGTAAATGCAGTATTGAGCAGATAAATCACAGAGGTGACTTGACTCTTGTCTGGATCTTACAGGAACAGTCACAGATGAGACACATGTGTTTATCCAGTGCAGCGTGATTAATGAAGGAATGCTGCCATCAAAGGCTCTCAGTGAGTACACTACAGTCATCAATAAAAGATCTTTTAAAACTTAAATTGTAGTTTATTTTAATTATTGTAATTTCAAACAGAGTTATTGCAGCACTTTTCTGATTCTTGACTGCTGTACATCTGATGCAGAGCTTTTGTGGTGGAGCAGGTGACGGCAGCATTTGTGGAAAAAAAAAGGAAAACGATGAAATGAAAAATATATATATAGTTTTTTTTGTTATTTTTAATAAATAAATTAAGTTTGTTTTTTTTGTTTGAATGATTTTTTTTTTTGTTTGTGCATCTTTGCAGGATCTGAAATGCATGTAATGTTATACTAGTACCTCGAAGAAATAAACTTTAAGAAATAAGCAGCTTTATTGAGCGTTTGTGCCCAAGGCACAAAAAAGCATTTACAAAAATCACATTTCCATTTATTCATTTGGCAGACACTTATCTGAAGTGACTTACAGTGCTCTTATTACAGGGACCCCAATCCCTCTGGAGCAACCTGGAGTATTCCAGCGGGTAAAATACACGTTTTATGGAGAGGTTCCCCAAACCGTGGACTTGGCAACACTGTAGCGTGCCAGCTTAATGCTTCCTCTGAAGACTGCACTTATAGATGTGTTTGACTTGAAGCAGTGCTGATTAGACTGATCGGTGCGTGTCATCAAAGTACTGTGAGAGCTATAAGAGAGCGGAAGTCTCCTTATGCTCTCTCTTTGATGTTGTACACCAGGGTTCCTCAAATCTTACCCTGGAGGGCCAATGCACTGCAGTGTTTAGCTCCAACCCTGATCAAACTCACCTACCTGTGATTTTCTAATGATCCTGAAGACCTTGATTAGCTTGCTCAGGTGTGTTTGATTAGGGTTACAGCTAAACTCTGCAGGAAAGTGGATCTCATGGGCCAGATTTGAGGATCCCTGTCATACACTTATCGATCTTCAAGTCCAGTCGAACACACCTCTTTACTCTCGGGTGTCACGTGACCGAGCGTAATCGCAGCCTCTGCTATTGAAAAATCGTGTTTTTTCATTATTGCGATATTATCGCAAATGCAATTAATTGTTCAGCCCTACTGATCACACATGACAAGCTAAAAGTGCCATTAAGACACTATCTATATGGATTTTAACTGCTCTAAATCTTTTCCATTTTCAAGTATATATTCCCACCTGTGCATTTACAGACCCCCCCTCTAAACATCATATATTTCAAAGGTAACAAACCAAAGGGTGAGGACAGTAGCTTTTCTGTGCTAGCTGTGGTAAATACTGGAACATCCTTCATGAAGATGTGTGAGAGAAGCTTGTAAGGCAAAATGAGATTTTTTTATATATATATATATTTAAAATGTAAAAAAAATAAAATCTATTTTTTTTTTTTTTGGTAATTGATAAAATTATGTTTTATTCCCTGTAAAGTAGGAATAATACATGTTTGTAAAAATGTTATCTATTTTAAAGCCCAGTGTCAGTGAAGTGTGTGTGCTCAGTGGAATTCTGCTGTTTATGGCAAGTGTGAAGGAACATCTCCCAGTATTCTACTACTCTACAATGTTGCTCTGATGATTTAGGTAACATTAATTCATCTCTTAGGTGATGCAGATGTGGTCAAAAATTTACACACACCTTGCTGAATATACCGCTTCCTCAGGGCAGTAATTGGAATGTTTTAATGATTCTACCTCTCTACCCTCTTACTGCTTACATTATTAACATTTTGCTGATACTGCAAGGTGTAAACTTTGGACTGCAACTGTGTCTATTGCTATGTTTTATAACAATGGTTGTTCTTCCGTTTTTTTTTTTTTTTTTTTTTAACTTTCCTACCTCTTTGGAACATTTCCGTTCACATAGACTGTGGACATTTGAAGTTTACTGCCGATGGTAAGCTTCTGGGACATTGACAGGCAGCCTTTCCAAGCAAGTTTGGAGTTCCTTTTTTTTTTTTTTTTTCATTAATTAATTAATTAATTCAGTCAAACTTGCATGCACCAATGCTGGAGTAAGATTTTAGAAGAAAACTTTCGGTCCCATTTAATGTTGGTGCTAGTAAAGGTTTGAGAACTAATGGCCTTCACAGACAGGTCTTGGACTAAGCCAGGATCATAGTTCAATAAGGACATTTAAGTAATTTTCATTAACATGCCTTAGAAAAAAACATTACTGGTGCGCATCTTGAGACAAAACATAGGCACTGATATTTTTAAAGATCAGTCAGTGCAATTTTCTTTTATTTGGTTGAGATAGATTAATTTTTTTTTAGTGGGGTGGTGTTATTAATTGTTTTTTGTGAAAGGATGATAGTAGTACAGTTTTTATTACAATAAGGTCTCATTTGTTGTACATGGAATTTATATATATATATATATATATATATATATATATATATATATATATAGAGAATTTATATATATATATATATATATATATATATTGTATTAAGTGTTTGTGTGTTAGTAATCCTATATGTTATGGGGACCAAATGACTCCACAAGGATAGTAATACCATTTTGTTTTTGTGTTGTTTTTGTTTTCCCCAATGACAAAACAGGCTTATACATCTTATAGAAAGATGTTTTCTATGATAATGAGATTAGGTACTTTGGTATGTAAGTGATCTTGCATTGTTCTCCACACTCTAATAAGTGAGTTGAAGTGTTGTAACTGTGTATAGTGTTGGGTTTTCTTGCGCATCAGTAAAACTCGTTTTTGTGAAAGTGACGTGACATACAGCCAAGTATGGTGACCCATACTCAGAATTTGTGCTCTTCATTTAACCCATCCAAAGTACATACACAAACACACACACCCCCGGAGCAGTGGGCAGCCATTTATGATGCGGCGCCCGGGGAGCAGTTGGGGGTTCAGTGCCTTGCTCAAGGGCACCTCAGTCATGGTATTGCCGGCCCGAGATTCAAACCCACAACCTTAGGGTTAGGAGTCAAACTCTCTAACCATTAGGCCATGACTTCACCTTTTTGTGTATTTGTTTTAGAGATTGTTTTGTCAATAAATATAGAGGGTTTTCCAATTTGTGTCTGCATTGATTGTAACTAGGTAATTAAGAGATTTTTTTTTAAATGTATTTAAATAAACTAAATTTCAACTTCATTGCCAGAGATATATGATATTGAAGTATATTTTAGTTTACATTAATTTTTTATTCAGAAGTACATATTTACCATATTTCAAAGTACATATAAAATATAAAGTCCCACTTAAGTGGTTCAAAAATATCACTCAAAAGTTCAACAAATTGCAATTAATGTAATTTTAAACTGTAATATATTTGAAATTAAGTACAAATAATATGCATTTATGTGGTTGAAAACGTTACATTTAATTCACACTTAAGTGTATTGTTAACTGACATTAAAGTGTATTTTAGGTCACATACTTTAACTAAATTTTTGTAAGACTAGAAGCAATTATGGACATATAATTGGATATATAAAGATGTACTAAAATGTCCCACTTAAGTGGTTTAAAAAAATCACTCAAAAGTTATTGCAAAACTTATTGCATTTAATATAACTTTTCATTTGAAATTAATTACACACAGAATGTACTTAAGTGGCGAAAATAAGATATTTAATTTGCACTTATGTGTGTTCTTTTAAAGTATATTATTTCCACAATAAGTACACTTTATAAAAGTATACTTAAGTGCACTTCGTTTTCACAAGGGAAAGCCTGGCCTGAAAGTTTAAACCGTCATTAAAAACTTGATTTTTGAATGTTTTACTGGTCCTATATATGTGGCCAGTTGCTAGTGTTGTATCTTTGCAGGGCTTTGTATTCTACTCTCTGAGATATAGTTAACATTTTTAAAACATGGAACAATCCAGTGGAGTCTAAACATTCCTCTCCTCAGGTCTTATCCTTACAGAAGAGAAAGTGACAAAAAGGAATAAAACTTTATTAGACCATCTTTTTTACTAAAAAAAAAAAAAGGAATAGTCTATGATAGACAAGAAACTGTAGGTAAAATATAGTCAAGACCATTGGAATACTGAACATTTGCTCCCAGAAATACCTGTGTGATATGGAAGCTCAAAAGATAACTTTTCAGTCAGGTGAGGATGTGAATTCATCATCTTTTGGAAACTTTAAAATTTAGATTTAAGTTGTTTGGCAGAAACTCTCTATATTTTGTGGCTATTATTATTATTATTTTTTATTATTATTATTTTTACAGCTATAAATTATTATCATTATTATTGATATGCTAATCAAACTAAAATGAAAATAATTCCTGATGTATAAATACTTTTCACACTGTCAGACGACGATTATGCAGTAATGGATTCAGAGATTGGATCACTCCTCGATTATATTGATTGTGTACAGTAAGAAGTATTTTTGTGAAACAGCAAGTAACACTTTGGATTAAACGTGAATGTTTGATGTAGAAAGACTGAAATAGTCCCCTAAAACTTACTCCAAGAATCTGTTTTATTTACAACTTCCACAACATAAGTCTCTTAATCGTGTACAAATTTAAGTAGAACAAGAAAATGGGTTTTGCTTACAACGCCTTGTTTTACTATGCATAAGCATAACCTCATCTGCATATAATTTCCATGAATATTCCCATCCACATCACACCATGTTTAACACCGTCAAAGGTTCAGGACATTAAGGAAATATACGGACTATAAATGTCATTTGTGCCATACATAATTTTTATTGCTAAATATCATCCAATATCCTTTTTATGTTTTAGAATAAATATATCAAAATATCCATAAAAACAAAACTGTTTAAAATTGGAGTTGATCTAATTCTTTCCCGCTGGCCAAATAGTACTTCAATTGTTTTAAACAATTAAAAATCAAATTAAATTTATGCAGTTTTTGCTGATAAGGTGAACATCTTTTAGCTATTTTTAGTTGATACACTAAAGATGAATAATTGTGCACCTAAAGCACTCCTCGCTGTCATTAAAACATAGCATGCCAAAGGAAAAGTGATCAAGCGCATCCACTATAAATATGTCTAAATTCATATCATTTTTGTTTAACTTCTGCGTAATGACTTTATGTAATTTTAGTGCTTTATGTAATTCCATTCATGGGAGTGGAATATTTAATGTAAATGTGTAATTATCGAAAAAAAATAAAAATAATAATAATTGTTGTTTACTTCATTACATTTCTCACTCCAGGAAAAACAGGACGTAGGCCTATGCATTATCAGATTAAGTGTTATCGGATTACTTGCCATGGTAACCAGAGGCCTGTTTTGCCTTTTTGGGGTGTTAGGACAGTATTAATTGCACTGCCCCTTATTATGCGTCACATTATCATGTGTGAGTAATATTACGTTATAAAAATCTGAAAAGTCTATTTCCAGAGTTTATGCTAGTCACTGTAGTAAGACAGAAATAAAGAGAAAGTAAAAGTGACATCATGTTTCATAAGTCAGCCTTTAAAGTCAAACCATTTCAACTGCTAAGACATTTTGATTTATGTATTTACAGTGTACCTGCGTAGTTTGGGATTAAATTTATCAGACGTATAAAAATGTTTGATTGACTGCTAACACCTATTTTGTTGAGCATGTTGAGGGGGTAAAATGGTTTCTTTTCTCAGATGTGCCTCATGATAAAACATCATCAGTTTCTGGCTTTCTAAAGGTCAGGACACACCAAGCCAATGTCAGGCCGACGGCGACAGTTGGGCTAGTTTGTCTGGTGTGTTCCACTCGTCGTCTCACGTCGGCGGCAGTTTGCCCGATTCAACATGTTGAATGTTCAAGACCTGTAAAGTTTAAAATGTTCAAATGACACATAAAAGCTTAATTCGTCTTCGGAACACAATTTAAGATATTTTGGATGAAAACTTGAGGCTTGTGACTGTCCCATAGACTGCTAAGTAAATAACAGTGTCAAGGTCCAGAAAAGTATGAAAGACATCGTCAGAATACTCCATCTGCCATCAGTGATTTAACTGTAACATTATGAAGCGACGAGAATACTTTTCATGTGTAAAGAAAACAAAAATAATGACTTTATTTAACAATTTGTCTCCTCTGTGTCTCTCCACATCACCGTAGCGCCATTATGAAGAATATCCGCTGAACCCAAATTGCACACGTTCTTCTGTGTCAGCCACGACACAAGGATACGTTTTCTATGTGTATTTATGCTTTGATTTGAAAAAAACTGGACCTCCATGCAGCGGATTTCATACTTTTCTGGACCTTGACAGTGTAATTTACTTGGCAGTCATTGGGACAGTCACAAGCCTCCTGGTTTTCATCCAAAATATCTTAAATTGTGTTCTGAAGATGAATGAAGAGTTTATGGGTTTGGAATGACAGGGGGGTAAGTGATTAATGTGGCTCAGTGGTAGAGTGTTGCGTTAGCAGCACAAAAGGTCATGAGTTCAATTCTCAGGGAACACACATACTGGTAAAGAAAAAAAAAAAGATAGCCTGAATGCCTGAGTCGCTTTGGATAAAAGCATCTGCTAAATGCATAAATGAAATGAAATGACAAAATCTTCATTTTGGGGTGGAGTATGCCTTTAAAGTTAAAACATTTTGGATTTGTGGGCTTTCAATGGATGGACAAAATAGATAAGAGAATATTAAACGTATTTTATATTAATTTTTTTTAATAATTTATTAAACTATATTGGTACCCTGTGGCATTATCATTATAGCTGTGCTGTGGACTTCACTATTTTCCTAGAATTAAGATTATTAAAACTTTGTAGTTATCGTTCTTGGTGTGAACACACCTTAAGCCTAAGGTCTAGACTAGTCCTTTTAAGAGAGAATTTACAAGGTTATCTGAACCTTATCAATGTTAAATGAACTGACCTAATAATCCAACATTGTGTGTGTAATTTTACATGAAACGTTATCAAATTCCAGCTATTGCAATATAATCAAAATCTTTTTATTCCAATTATTGAAATATAATACCATGTTGAAAAGCTATTAAGCTGAATGTTTTTGTACAGTGAAAATCATGCATTTCAATCACCAAAATAAGATGAAGCCTTCATTAGACAAAACACATTAACTGAAAATCTCAGTTCACAATAGGATTCTTAGATGGTGAGAAGCACATAAGACTCTTCACCTGCAGTAATCTCTTTAAGACCAGACTAAACCCAATTCTGGACTAGGTTAATGACATAACAGGACAAATGAGCGTTATTTAACAGCATGTTTAATAAAAAGAAATTACTTGTTTTCTAATGGTTAAGTATTATTTCAAACCTTAATGTAAAATGTAACTCGATGGTAATTTTCTCAATTTTTAAAAAATGTTTTAGGACTGTAAAAAGCATCTGCAAGTCAGTTTTCCTAAAAAAAAAACAACAAAAAAAACAACAAAAAAAAACAACAACAGCATTTAGTTTGATTACGTTTAATTTTCCTTTTAGTAAACATTTTAATCTATATAAACAAAGCAATATAAAAACCAGGGCTCAGAAATATAATTAATGTTAATTAGATGTAAAATGATCACGATGGGGGTTGGGTGTATAAGTTAGGAGCATCTCATATCTACTTATTAAATAAAACAAAGACCAGATTTTAGCCATACAGAAGCATGTGAAAGAAAAATATGCCATCATAAATAACGTTGACTGAGCTAACTAAACTAAAATGGAAATTATAATCTTTGTGAACATTTATCCTGACCTGAATCAAATGGTTATTGCACTAGAGATGGGCTGCAATCATATTTATATGGCCACTGTTGTTGCCGTAGATCCCACACCAGCATCTGTAGGTGATGCATCTCTGAAGGGCACGGTGAGGAGAACGCAGAACATCGGGTGTGCGCTAGTAGTCTCTACTTTCAGGGCAAACCTTCATAAACGTCACCTCACAACCGTAGGAGAGCTTCACCACAGAACTAAAAGACAGCATGAAAAAGTAAATTAATTCATCTAAAAGGGGAAAAGCAATATCACTAGTCATCTGCTTTAACTCACTGTTTCAGAAAATGTATACTGATATATTCTACTACAAAAAGAAGAAGAAGAAGAAAAAAGTAACTACACTCAGATTAAGAAAACAATCAAAACATTAAAATTCAATTCAAGTATTATTTATTTTTTGGTCAGTTTCAGTGTTGTGTAGTTACTGCTTCCCTATTAAACTACTGTTCAAAAGTTTGGCGTTGGTAAGTTTTTTTAATACTTTTATTTACTGTAGCAAGAATGCAATAAACTGATCAATTATTAAAGTAAAGACTTAAAATGTTAATGTATTTAAAATATGTTTAAAATTTTACAACATTTCTATTTCAAATAAATGCTATTATTTTAAAGACTTTATACTCTCCCAATAATTATTAAATATTTTATATTAGAATGATTTCAAAAGCATCATGTGACACTGCAGGCCTGAGTAATGGCAGCCTTGCCATCACAGGAATAAATTACATTTTAAAATATATTAAAGTAGAAATAGAGCTAGTATTTTAAATGGTAATACTAGATCATAATATTAGTGTTTTTACTTTATTTGTGAGCACACAAATGCAGACTTGGTGATTAAATTGTAAAAATATTTCACAACATTACTTTTTTTTTTATCCAAATCAAATCAATGCAGCCTTGGTGAGCATAAGATACATATATATAAAAAAAAAAAAATCTTACTGATCCCAAACATTGTAGTGTATACATTACAGATATTTTTAAAACAAAAGACAATATTTTGAATAAAAATTCATTTCATATATGGAAGGGTAATGATAGTTAAACATACGAGGAGGGGTCGTCAGCTCCATTCAGTGAATCAGAGACAAGGTTACGAGTGATGATGTGGAAGTGTGTCCATGTGCACATTCATCTTCATCTCATTCTCCAGAATTTGGACTAGTTGCTGCATGGAAGGCAGATGGCCTGACTCCAGCTTGGACCAAACTGGAACATCTAACCAAAAAATGCCCCGAAATAGTGTTACTATGGTGATAATACAACCACGCCATCTTGCTAACTTCCGCCAGACTAAACCACCGAATTATGCTAAAGCCACACTGCTTCTCTTTAAAGATGTCAACAAACATCTGAGAGACAGAGAACAACTCTAATTCTTCTGATTTGATAAACAATTTCTTTCATAGTACATTTTCAATGTGCTATTCCATAAAAAGAGCTTGAATGCCGTGGGTCAAGATAGCTTATGTTTTTCTGAAAAGGGTCATAAAAAGATTTTCTAAACTTTAAAATCATTCAATCATCCCATTTAAAAAACAAAATACAAGTATGTATGGGTTTAGGCAAATTAATATTCAATTATTATACTACAAATAAAATAACTTATTAAGAAACTCATATTATATAAATAAAAATGTAAATTATAAATATTTTTATGTTCACTTTATGACTCAAATACGCTTACCATTGAGGGTGATTTCAAAAGCACCTGTAGACATACACTGATTCTCGATCATATTGCTGAAGAAGAACACCATCATACAGGCATATATCTAAAAAAAAAAAAAAAAATTATAATAATAATAAAATAAATAAATAATAGAAAAAAATGTAAACACGCATTGCTGCAGATATTTTGTTTGTACATACTTGAATACTTTATTTTGTGGATAGTTTATATGAAACGTGTGTGCTACTTTTTTCACACTGAAACATACACAAAATAATAGTAAAATAAATAAAATGTAAAGAATGCTGAAGCTTTTCTTCTGTACTTTTAAAGGGATACTCCACCCCCAAAATGAAAATTTTGTCATTAATCACTTACGTACACAAAATAATAGTCCGTAAAACTCTTCGAAACACAATTTTAAGATATTTTTAGATGAAAACCGGGAGGCTTGAGACTGTCCCAAATGAAAATGTTTTGCCATGAGACGTGCAATCTGGGTTATTTTGGGGAACACTTTTTGTAAGCAAAGAAAACTAAAATAACGACTTTATTCAACAATTCCTTTGTCAACGGTCTCCTCTGTGTCTCTCCATATCACTGTATGCTCTTTTGTATCATCTGCATATCAAATCAAAGCTAAATACACCTGGAAACAGTGCATCCTTGTGGCGCAGATGATACAGTCAGTATATGGTTTTATGTTTTTTTGTAGATGAACGGTGCTTTTACGGCTTTGGAACGACATGGGGGTAAGTGATTAATGACAAAATTTTCATTTTGGGGTGGAGTATCACTTTAAGACCACATGAAATAAAAATTTACAAACTTCATTTTGTTAGCACTCATTGCTAGTCTTGAGTTGATCCGCTGAAAAAAATTGTTTGTCTTGGTAATCTTTCATCAAAATCTGAATATTTGCTTCCGCTCTGGAATGGCATTCATTCCTTCTCTCTTTAATATTCTGTTTCAGTCAGAAATATGTCACTATACTGAAAGTCGGCAACAGCTTCTGGTTCACATGCCTAAATTTCAGAAATAGTGCAGAAAGAGTCAGGTGAACATTAACACATGAGCTTGCTCTTTGCTCTCTAGTGTATTACACTCTTCAATAACCACAGACGTCACTGAGGTAAACAAAGTTACAAACTAATGAGCTCCATGGGGAAAAAGTTTGTATTTGGAACCTACTACTCAGATATATTTCAGTTAAGAACAAGAATCTAAACCACTAAATGAAAAAAATCTCAACAGGAGAAGTCTGAGGTCTTGCCTTATTCTCTTGACTCCAAACCCAGAGACCTGGGGCCTGCATGCCAAATAGAGCAAATGGATCCTTGCCCACAATGATCACGCCGATTAGCAACAGCTTAAACATAGACAGAAAGGAAGCAATGTGCTTGGGGTGAAGAAAAAAAAAAGACACTATATAAATAAATATTTCATACACAAATACATGCACATACATACACTAGTAGAATTAGTAGCATTATTGTTTGTAGAAGTGTTGCTGGTCTTTGTCTTTTTACAGAAACACTAAATGACCAACAATGCCTCAAGCACCATGCAGCCCATTATTCTTTACAATTATTTTAATATAAAATGTATTCCTTTGATGCAAAGCTGAATTTTTCGCATCATTAGTCTTATATTATTCAATGTCACATGATCCTTCAGAAATCATTCTAATATGCTGATTTTCTGCTCAGTTATTAATATTTAATATGGTTCTTATTATAATCAGTTAAAAACCATTTTTTGCTGCTTAATATTTTGTGGAAACATTTTTCAGGATTTTTTTTTTTTTGAAGAATAGAAAGTTCACAATAACAGCCTTTTTTTTAAAATATATAATCTTTTGTAACATTATACGTTTTACTATCTCTTTTGATCCATAATGAATATTTGCTGAATAAAAGCATTAATTTCTATAAACAACACACACACCTCAAACATTTGAATGGCAGTATATAATGGTTTCTGCAAAAATATTAAGCAGTGCAACTGATTTTAGTATTAATAATAATAATAAAAAAAGTGTTTCTTTAGCAGCAAACCAGCATATTAGAATGATTTCTGAAAGATCATGTGAAAAAAGAAAAGAAAAAACTATTTACCATCAAATAAATTATTTACATTTTTAAAACATTACAATAGAATACAGTTATTTTAAATTGTAATACTATTTTACAATATTAGTGTGTTTATTTTATTTGTGAGCACATAACTGCAGCATTGGTGAGCACAAGAGACTTCATAAAAACACTTAAAAATCATAATATTTCCAAACTTTTGGAAGTCAGTGGTGATTATTTTGCAAAGACGTGCGAGTGTGTGTGTGGCCACAAGGGTAGAAGACATGTAAGTGGTTTGTAAGTGATTACCTGTAGACAGGCAGAGGAAGGTAGTTCTCTCCTTCTATGCGGATGTCTGGGTACCGCTGGTACAAAGCCTGCGTGTACTCCTCAAACACCCGCTTGTATCCTCAGGAGACACTACAGAAAACAAACAAGACACACCACGAGGTTCACTGCCACAGGGTGACATGAAATACAACTGACTATTGTTATTACTGATATTAAAGCAGCCTCAAATTGGCTTTATAAATCCATAAATGCTGCATTATTAAACGCGCAGCGTCTCAAATGACTAAAGTGCAAGCACGCAGACATGTGGGCTAATCCTTAAATGACAGCCCTCCACTTCACACCGGATTAAGGTGTGTATGGAATTAATTGGGTGGAAGAGTGCAGTGTTGTGGGCTATTCCTTAAATGACATTAACGCTTGTCTTTGTATACTGTGATACTGTGTTGCTTACAGTAAGTGTGGTTAATATCTCTGCGAGGTAAACACATCAAGCAGCGCTACTATCAACACACTCAATGTCATACACTGGTCGGCTTGTACTGGGGACCGACATATAAAAGGCGGAAATATTATTAATCAAATATTGTGTTATTTGAGAAGAGGACCCGTGGCGAACTGCACCTTCATTTTCTTGACGCCATTGTTATCTGCAGAGACACTGTAAAGACAACAGGCCCATAATATTACAACCGAGAGAGGTAAACGACGCATCTCACCCACGACGATTAGTTACTGAACTGAAAGCAGGAAGTGGTGTACTGAATTTCATACGGGTAATCCAGGAAGCCACGCTGGGATTGGTTCGCGATTGATTGACGTGGGTTCACATATTTTGACGAAGAAAGTCTCAGGCTGTTTCTCAATATGCGTTCTTTAGCGATCTTGGAATTGAGAAACAGCCTCAGTTCCACGAATCGGTTCTTTTGAACAGTTCGTTTCAAATAACCGCTTCAACTATCTAAGTAACTGACTAACTAACTAACTAACTAACTCCAGTAACAATTGAAGGTTCAGCCTTCTGTGACATCGACGAGACGATTGTTCATCTTTTTTGTGAATATGTTTGTGTTAAATTCTTGTATTCAGTACATTGTTCGTCTTTGTTATTATACTTTTTTTATACACAAATGCAAGTTCTTGGGCAAGAACCCGCTACTGTCATTTTAGTAGACCATAATTCCAATGATTTGCCTTTGATGGGCATAAAAAATCAAAAGTCAAAAAATACTTTCAGTGTTTAACCTATAATGTATAAATGTATTATTATTGTATAATACGTTTTATTTTCTATTGTTCTTGTTGTTCTGTATTTGTTGATACAATGTTATGTAATTCGTATGGCATGAATAATTAAAAAAAAATCCAAAACAATTCATCTTTTCCTTACGTAATCACGCAATAATGACGCTCATTAAAAATTCAGTATTTGTATTTGCTGTTTCCAGAAATAAAGTTACACTTCTCCTGACTGTTTTAAACCACAACAAACAGTTTTAAACGTGTTCCTGACATGGAATGCAATGAAAAAAATATATATAACTTTTTAACACCACAGACACTTTGCAAAAATCCAAGATTTACACACTAACGTTACGCAAGGCTGGTACAAAATTGTAAAAACTAATTTTAGTAAATGTCTTGACGTTTATTATCAGCGTTTTTCAAAAAGCTGGGCGGTCCGAGCATAGACATTTATATTAAAGCTGGGCGGTCCGAGCATAGGTATTTATATGTCTATGGGTCCGAGCATCAGTCATTTGCGATCTTCCGGTGTGGGCGGAGCTTACATTCTGTGTACGTAGACAAAAATCGACGTAGTTCTCTCTTCATCCTCGATAGTTTGGGTTCGCAGTGTTTGTGACCGTCTCCAGCTCACTTTTACAAACCACCAGCATTTGTAACGATGGTCGCCAAACAGAGGATTCGTATGGCCAATGAGAAACACAGCAAAAACATCACCCAGAGAGGCAACGTCAAAGCATCGGTACGACAACTCTTCTTGATGCTCGATAACGTAACAACAGAAGTGAAATTAACTTAATGTAAGGTGTTTACTTAACCGATTTTAAAGCGAAACGTTTAATGCTATTATTACTATTAGGAATTATTGGTTTTGCAGTGAAATATTGGTTCTTAATATTGCAGCGTATGCTTTTATTGCTAAACCCCACTGCGCTACTACTAACAACTATACAACTAAAACTGCGCGATTGCATCTGATTTAAATGTAAATTCACGCAGAGAAACGTCAGTGATGATAAAGTTTCGGTGGGACCGTGGCTCCTGGCGCTCTTCATCTTTGTTGTCTGCGGCTCAGGTGAGTAACTTACCAATACAAAAGATTTCCAAGTGATCTGTCATGTCTTCGATTAAATCATAAACACATTAAATGAAATGGTATTTTATTTTTATACTAGCATATGTTGCAATTTTTGTTAAGTCCAAGGTAGGTAGACAGAGCTGACCTCCACTCATTTTTTTTGGCACACTGTGAAACCTTGCACTGTAGTGAAGGCCGAGATAATAATGCACACTGTTTACATGGACAAGGCTGGACTGATAGCATGACTCTATCTGCTTATGTTCACTGGGTACAACACGTGGATTTGCAGGTGCTCTTACTCTTAAAACAGCATTGAAGAACATTGCCAACAAGAGCAATGGATCTACTTTCCAGCTGGCTTGGAGGTGTTGATAAAAGATGTAGATTATGATGTGAATATGTTTGCTTTGAACAAATGACATTTTCGTTGCATGATTTTGGTAATCTTGCTCTCTGTTTGCTTGCCTTAACTTATGTGCTTTGGAGAAGCATAAGGTTTGCACTGTTTGAAATGACACTCTTTGAGAAAAGCAGATCATTTTCTTTTGTGAGAGAAAAGAGTGGAGAAACATAAATATCCACTAGCACATGCATGGCCCGTTATATCCCGCTTAATCCCGAAGCTGCCGTTCATGTTAAGCCTTGACTTCACCAAGTTCAGATTTTCAATACTCTTCCTCCTCAACTTTTCCAAAGGCTGTAATGTCAGCATTCTGTAATGTTGTTGTTTTGTTTGTTTTTTTTCTCCTCAGCAATATTCCAGATCATTCAGAGCATTCGAATGGGCATGTAAAGAGGACCAATGATGTCTCAAGTATCCTCTCCTTGCCAGTTCCACATACTGCAACTTTAACAAGGAGCCTCTCTGCAAGGCTTTTTGCTGAATTTATTGGTATATCGTCTATGAGGTGCAGCGATCTTGTCATTCCTCTTTGGTGCCTTGTTAATGAAGAAAAATCAAAAAGCCATAAAATTGCATTCCGATCAATTGTAATGTTATTTATTTTATTTTTTAATTTTTTAATTTTTTGGTCAAATTTACCTTGATGTTATAAAAATCTTGATATGTCACAACCAGTGATGTGATTTGTAATTCCTGACTTCTCGATCATTCCTGAAATAATTGTGCAGAAATTATTTAATGTGTTTTTGATTGCACCCCCCGACCCAAAACCGGCATTTTGAAATGTGCACAGGATGAAGTATTACGAAAGAAAAGCCAGTAAGCATATCTAAATCACAGATGTAAAAAATGTCTCTTATCACGCATTGTGTTACTTTTCTTTTACTTGTTTTCTTTGTAATTTAATAGCTGCCTCCTTTCTTCTAGATTATGGAATAAGAAATATGAAAAAATTTAGTTCTTTGGCACATATTCTTGTCGTTGTGGTACTGTTTACCATAATAGAATGTGGCTTAGCAATTCAGCTTTTTTCAGAACTGATGATGTTATATACTGTATGCTATGATAGCGTGATGGAGTAAAGAGGAAGAGGAACAGAGCTGGACTAAAATAAAATGTAAAAAAAAAAAATTGCATGTATTTTTTTTATTTTTTATTATCAGCTAGTTGATGATCTTAACAACAATCAGTTTGTAATTTAAGCAACAGTTATCTAAGGTGTGTCAACTACCCATTAAACCAATAAAAAGACCGGTATAATGACATAATCAAAATAATACATGAACTGTAAGGAGCATAAGAGTGTGATCTAGTAGGTTAAATGAGGCATGCCATCTTTGAGCTGTTTATACTGGCTTAAAAAAACTGAAAACAAGGAACTATGTTCTCACCAGAGTTCTGTCCAGGACTGTAATTGATTACATTCTGTCATGATTTCTACCCCGTTTAAATGATTACTTTTTTTTTTTTTTTTTTTTTTTTTTTTTAGTTAATTTCATTGGCTTGTTTAGATGGATAAAAAAAATGCCAAAGACCGCAGCATCACTCAAAGATATTGAGTGGTTTACATTTGACTTGCCAATTGTAAGTGTCTCACAATGGACGTCAGAGCAGAGTTGATTGCATTTTAAGGTGTTAATGTTGTTCATTCTGGTATGCATTAAGCATTTCATTCGTTAAAGGGATACTCCACCCCAAAATGAAAATTTTGTCATTAATCACTTACCCCCATGTTGTTCCAAACCCGTAAAAGCTTTGTTCGTCTTCAGAACACAATTTAAGATATTTTGGATGAAAACCGGGAGGCTTGCGACTGTCCCATAGACTTCCAAGTAAATAGCAGTGTCAAGGTCCATAAAAGGTATGAAAAGCGTTGTCAGAATAGTCCATCTGCCATCAGTGATTCAACCGTAACGTTGTGAAGCGATGAGAATACTTTTTGTACACAAAGAATAATAACTTTATTCAAGAATAATAACTTAATAGTATTTATATTAATATTATACTTATTAATTATACTTTATATATTTATATATTATATATAAATATTTATATATTTATATTTATATTATTAATACTTATTAATTATACTTTAAGAATAATGACTTTATTCAACATTCCTCTCCAAATCAGCGTAGCTCCATTTTTGGCAAATCTGAGCAGTACGCAGGCGGAGTACGCTCTTCTGTGTCAGCCGCGCCACTAGGATATGTTTTTTTGCGCTTTGGTTTGAAAGCAAATAACGCATCGGCATAGTGGGGCTGATACAGAAGAGCGTACGCCGCCTGCGTACTGCTCAGATTTGCCAAAATGGAGCTACGCTGATTTGGAGAGGAATTGTTGAATAAAGTTGTTATTTTTGTTTTCTTCGTGTACAAAAAGTATTCTCATCGCTTCATAATGTTACGGTTGAATCACTGATGGCAGATGGACTATTCTGATGATGCTTTTCATACTTTACTGGACCTTGACACTGTTATTTATTTGGTAGTCTATGGGACAGTCTCAAGCCTCCCGGTTTTCATCCAAAATATCTTGTGTTACGAAGACGAACAGAGCTTTTACGGGTTTGGAACGACATGGGGGTAAGTGATTAATGACAAAATTTAAATTTTGCGGTGGAGTAACCCTTTAAAAACTAAGATAAGACATTAAAAATACTTAAAGACAGTTTTGAACTACAAACACTGTAGTTTTATTGTCAATTTATAAATGTTTAGAAAGACCAATGTATTTGATTAAAATTGTTCAAATATTTAAACATACCAGTGAATACATGTGTCATATCTTAAATTTTATTTTCGGTTGCTAGTTCCAGTTCATTAAAAAAAAAAAAAATTATAATAATAATAATAAAAAAAGAAAAAAACATCAGATTTAACTTAATTATAAACAAGTATTTTTGAAAATAAGTGGGTGTTGACTATTTTATACTTCAATATTAAATTTAGACTGTTCAGGATTGATAAAAATAAAATGTTAAATATACGTTAGACAAATTATTGATAAACATTTAATTGCAGTTAAGTGCTGAACAGAACCAACAACGAGCATGAAGTGTTTTTATACATTCTACTTGCATTCACATATAGTCTCCGGAAGGCGGCGGTATGGAGCCATCAGTTCCCTTTTACTTTCTCTGGCTGCGAAGAAGAGCGAAGCCCCTGTAGTCAGAGATGTTGCTGTGGATACGTGAAGTTTACAACTCTTAAAGTCAGGCAAGAAAATAAATTATTTTTCTTATTAGCAATTGCATACTTAAATCATTGGCGTGTTAATTCTGTAAGCAAAAATTCTTAGTCAGACCGATAAACTTAGGTGAACTAACGCTTATTACAGCAGTCTGAATATTTCAGCTTTAATTAGCAGGTTTGTCCATTCAATGATTGTGTGATTAGACTGGAGAAAAACACACAGACTAAACGGAATTTTGCCGCAGATGTGTCACGTTTGCTTTTATACGTTACTTTGCATGAAGACCAGCTTTTCCAGTTAGTAGAGTAAGAAAAGATAAGAAGTTTCCCTCGGGCCAAAACCTTTTTTTTTTTTTCTTTTTTTTTTTCAATTTCAATTAACGTATACATTTCAGATTTGCACATCTTTGATATGCATTAAAACCTATAGCCTACTATAGGCTTATTCAGTGCAGCCATTCAGTTCGAAAGTATAGTGTCTTAAATACTACATATCTTAAATTAAAATATGGGCAATTAAACATGTCATAGGATACTCTAGGGCTGCAACAACTAATCGATAATAATCGATAATGGAAATAATCTACTACGAATGTCATTATCGATGAGTCGCGTCAGACCACCGCTCATGTTAAATTACAGCAGTGAAACAAGCATTCCTATGGACGAAATGCATCCGAAAAGTAGTGGATGAATCAGAAGTGAGCTTCTGCGGGAAAGATGCGTGATCCAAGCTGCCCGAAACATGAGAGTGCTTCATGTTATACTTCAAGCTAATGCATTAGTGTGATGTTTAACACGGCTGGTCCTGTCAGGCGCTTTGACAGATGCATGTGCTGTTTAATGTGTGAGATGTGTTTCCTCAGCGCATAAACTGCAGTTTGCAGTTATAAATGTTACATATTCACGTGAATGTTTCTATTTTGCATTACACTTCAGACTTCACTGAACATAAAGACGTTTCTTACTTTTACAGAATAAAGAAATGACAGTGACAGGTTATTGTGTTCAGAGTGTGTTCCTGCAGAACATTCCTCTAATCTGTTAACACCGAGATTGTGTTTTTCTTTGCTAGTTTCATCATTATTATTTCAATTTTTAAGATAGGGAATTGACCTGTTATTTGTCCATTTGTCTGTTTAAACTGTGCTTTATAACTCTCTTCCACATAATGTAGTTTTCACCATACAGTATGTTTTCATAGCATTTAAAAAAAGAGGCTTTTTATCCGATTTTATGTTATATAATATAAAATATATTATATCATATGTAATATAAATAACATAAACGGAACAAGATTATTAATGAAGATCCATTTCAATAACATTATATTAATATATCAAAAAGTATAAATATTAATACATTAATAAAACTAATACTAACACTCTATTTTATTTCTATTCAATCTACTTTTCTTTTTCTTTATTATAAAAAACCTTAACCCTCTAACACTGTTTATTCTCTTTTGATTCTATCTACTTGTTTTCTTTTTATTTATTATAAAAAGTAATGATAACATGACACTCTAACACTAGCTCCCTCTATTCTATTTCTATTCTATCTACTTTATTAATTTCTTAAAAAATAAAATAGCTATGTGTATTGCGGTAGACTATGTGGGACTTGTCACAGCACTAACATTTTGTTGCTCATTTGTTGGTTTGATGGCTTCCATTGTCCTCATTTGTAAGTTGCTTTAGATAAAAGCATCTGCTTAATAATAAAATGTAAATGTAAATGAATAATTTTACATTTTGTGCTAAGACAACTAAAATAACAAATGTTTCTTTCAGTTTCCCTTAATAACACATTGGCTGATGCATCAACATCCTGCACTTGTTAAATTTATATCCAAACATGTTACAATTTAAAAGTAAAAGCACATTGTTCTTAAGGGAGGCATCTTACCCCATCTTAACGTACACAGGTGTCTTTTTGGTGTAGTGTCTTTTGCAGTATGCTCAGTGTTGAATTTTCTCATGTGTTGTGTTGATTTGTTTTGCTTTATACGATGTCTCCATCACTGACTGGTGTTTAGAGTAACTTTTTCAGCCCAGTCTACATTCACTATGCTGCAAACAGAGACCCTCTAACTGCTGTGCCTCACAGCCTCCAGGGGGGTCCCTCTGTTCTCACGAGGCTCCACCAGACTGCTTCCCTTTTCCATCATCGGCTGCCTAAATGGTGTCCATATGTTTGGCGCCGGCCATGGGGCGTAGTTAGCAAGCTGTGAGACGGATCGAGGGAGTCGTGTGGCTTGAGGGGTCTTTCAGGAGAGCCTGATGCTGATTACAGTGAGTGGGGGTGGGGGCCCTGCCATCAGTGAGCTGCTGGAGAATGTGTGGAACTGCATGGTCATGGTCCTGGGACAGGACGAGCTGGCAAACATAAGCAACGTGGAGCGGCTAAATCAAGAGCTCTTGCTACTGCCTGCCTTTATGGGAGATCTGACGCAGTGTGCCGACTGTTTGCTTCCCTCCCACTCCGGCTTGTTTCATGAAGCTCTAGACTCTTTCACAAAAATACAGGATATAAACAAATGTGATTCTAAAAAGTAAGTCAAAAAATAGATTCAAAAAGACTTAATGACTTCTGTATGACTGTATATGTGTAGCATTCCCACTGTGATACCACATGCTACCTTTGGTGTGTTGTTACTCTATGTAAAAATTGGCATTGAGGACCAACATAACAGTATTTTTGAAAGCTGTGTATGTTAATATTTACATAATGACACTGGTGAACAAATTAGTTTAATAATATGTGTGAATTTGTGGTGTGAATAAATTATTATACATCTTTAGATTTCCTTATATGTTTTAGGCACCAACAAGAAAAATAAAATCATTCTGCATTCTAGCAATAAACCTGCTGTTATTATTTCTGAACCACATTCATGTGTTCACAGTGTGATTTTGTTTTTCTTTATTTCTTTTATTTATATATATATATATATATTTTACTTGTAAAAAACTGCAGAAATCTGTGTAACCACACCCCCTGCTGCCCAATCATATTATGTTCCAAAAACAGAGTCCTGCCTACAGCATAGGCTTGTGTGTATTTTTGTAACATCAGTGGGTGATATAAAAGAAGTACCTAAACACTTGCAGGTTAAATAAAGACAGGATTTTGGGTGTGAGTATGGCTGCACTGAACATTTTAATAGCATGTTTATATTTAATTTTAAATATAAATAGCATTGTACAGCCTGCACAACAGTTAACCTAATATTGCATGCAACAACTGAGAATCTAAAAAAATGCGTGTGACATGCAAAAGAAAACATGGGCTGTTTTCACTGGATGTAATAGAAATCCAGTCCTGGGTTCTGTAAAACATAATCCGTTTTCATTACATTTTCTCATCAGTAGATAAATGTGTGAAGACATGTATTTTGTTCTAACAGGATATGAAATTATGCAGGTAACTATAGTGCTATAGTCCTTGTTGTTTTGTTCATATATAATTATCCATCAACAAATTAAACTTATAATGTCTTCAAATGGTGGGAAAGAGTTTTCCTGAGTCACTCTGTCAGTCAAAGGTCAACACAGTCTGATCGTCACAAAGCTAAAATATTGTTGGAGTACAGTTAATAAGCTGTATAAAATGCTAAAAAATTAAAATAAATAAGGCATGTTTTATATCAAACTGTTCATTCACACCCAGTCTCATTATCTTTGCTATAAAGGAATAATCCAGGGTAAATACCAATTGAGATCTGTGACATGCCTCAGTTTGCAAAGACAATGTGTTGATAGAAAGGCGCTCACAATGGAAGTCTATGTGGCCCCTTGGAACACAAGCGCCTATCCCTTATCTCACCGAAAAACTAGTTATTAGATCAGACATTTTATCACAGAACAGAAGCAGTAGGCATTGCTTTGTGTTCCTAACTTAAAATATAGCACCCAACTTCAGCTGTTATCATCAATCTTTATCAGCACTTGGAGTGCCTGTTAATGCATCGAACTATAATCAGGACAATACAGGTTATTTATTACATGTAAATTAATAGTTCACTCCAAAAACTTACCTCTAAATGTGATCATTTCATCATGGTCCGTACAAGTACATATGTATTCATAGAATTATTAGCTGCTACTGTTTACCTTTTTATCCTGTTTGAAACATCAAGCCACCTTGATTAATACTATTACAACACATTTGTTTTCTAAAGAACATATTTTATGTTTTCCTTTGATGTGATTTAAAGCAGAATGCATCAAAGACTTTTAGTGGAATTAGTGAAAAAAATAATAATAACTGATATGAAAAGTACGGATTGTGGGGCTATATTCCATCCCTGAATCCACATGAATTAATTTTTAGCAGTTGTGCATAAAGTATGTCCCTATGCACAGTTTCTATAAATGGCCTGTTAGTGAGTGTGTGATAAGGAAATGACAAACATCAGAACTGGTTTATTCATCTCTCCTTTATGCTGTATATGGATGGTCACATGTTTCTGCCCTTAAACTTGAGGTACAACTTCATGACATAATTTGCTTGTCACTATCTAGCTTTTATGGCTCCAATATTTTATGCTTGAGCTGTGTGCAATTAAATGTGTCACTAAATAAATTATGTTGACTAATCATTGAACTCTGGGAAACCTCTCCAGAAAACGTTTGCATGTTATTCAGTCAACAATGATTCAGAGATCTGTTGCTTGAATAAATGTGATTCATCATACAAGACAATGTACAGACTTGAATCTTAATGTAAGTACAAATTATGGATGGTAGTTGTTAAAGTTTTTATTCCAGTAAATACAGAGATAGACTTATTACATTAAGACATAAAATAAATGTTGCTTCCACAACATCTGTTTGTATTGCTTTTTTTTTTAGTAAAGTTGTAAAATAATCTAAACCGCCACAACAACAAACATATGAGAAATAGCCCTGGTATAAGTGATATAAGCATTGCCTTAGATGCCAATAAAAAAAAGAAAAAAGACTTATCACACAGTTAAAGTTCTTGTTTAAAAATTTTGCCTGAATGTATCCCAGATGGATTCCATTGTTTAGCCTACTTTTAAAAATAAAGGTTCCAAAGGTGTTTTCTCTGCAGTTGCATAGAAGAACCATTCTGGGCTCCCTAAAGAAACTTTCTGTGAACAGTTCTTAAAATAACCTTTTTTTTCCCCTCTCTCTCTTAGTGTAAAGGACATTTGAATATATCCAGTAATATCTCCTCTTTAACAACCAACAAGCCTCCTCTCACATGTTCCAGTAAGATCAAAGTGGTTGAATAATGAAGTGCATGCTGTCTGGAACATCGTGGTCTCTGATAATTAGATTTAGCATCAATTCTTGTCAATTCTGCCAATTTCTCCAATTGCTCTATATTTCCTGAAGTTTGCCAGTAGGCCTACCTTTGCGGAAAAGTTCTTTCAAAAACACATAACCCTGTAATGTGATCACACTGTTTGTTAATCTCCACTGCAAGACATACAGAGCCTTAGTCAACATGGGAGGAGCTGGCGCGCTTTATTCTCAGTTATTGGATCAATGGGAGGAGGTTCAATGTGAAGGGAAGTTTTACACCGGTCAAAGTTTGGATCCGCTTTAGACGCTTCACACGCTTGACACGGGTCGATCGTTGCTGTCTGTAATCTCTGTAACCGAGGAGTCTTCCCTTTCTACACTTCTGGTGCGTAATAGCCTACTATCGGGAGGAGGTACGGGCTATAAAACTCCCCATTTAAAAAGGGGATGGCAATTATGGAAAAGTAACTAGAGAAACTCTGAATGTACTGTTTGTGAGCCCAGTAGATAAAAAGAGGCGTGGGGATTTAATGGGGGTCAGCAGTTGCTTGTGCTTTCTAATGAAATCTTGAACTAGGCTATCTGATGCACAGTCCAAAGGTCTTCTCGAGTAGATATGTGTAGGGTTTATTACACGCGTAACAGCAACGTGCGCTGATAACCAAATTTTAAGAACCCAAATTTAAGCTCTACACCATAAACCGTAAAGTAAACCTGCTGCGCTTTTAACTGTTTATAAAAATGTTATCTAATAGAACCGTGAGCGTTTTGAAATGGGGAAGATGTGAGGCTTACACCGCGGTGTACCCCAAGGTTCCAGACAGGGTCCTGAACTTTTATCCGCTGCCTTCCCTTTCTTCTCCCCATAGGAATCTTTCTTTATTCCCGGCGGCCCAAAGAGAACATCTACACCAGAAGATGTCCGAAAACGGAGCGTTACCCCGTGGGGGGAAAGTGCTTACCGTTGACACCATGAACGCCAACGTGAAGAAGGTTGACTACGCGGTCCGGGGTCCGATCGTTCAGCGCGCGGTGCAGATCGAGAAAGAGCTAAAAGAGGTATAAGCAGTATTGATTAAATCTTCGCAAACAAAGTTTATGTTATGGCAGGCTGTAAATTCTGCAAACATCCTGTAATTCTCTTGCGCACTGTCTGGAAGAAAGACCATTTAGCATATCAGGAATAATAATTATGCAGTGTGTCTATATGTGACTAGCACCCCAACCTTCGCTCTAAAGTGATAACACATGAGGAGCATCAGTTCACCTAGTTCAGTTTTTGTGTAATTTGTAATTCAAATCACACACACACTCACAAAAATATAGCTTTTTGCATTTTTTTGTGTGATTTCAATTACAAATTACTTTTGGGGTAGCAGTCTAGTCAGGCTAGTATTAAATACCGTTTTTGAATAGAACCATTTTACTAAAGCACATTTAAGGTTACTTGACAAAAGTTTTTAAAGCCTAGTGCATGTGCACTGAACCTCTCAGATCATAAACAGGCTATTTCTATTCTTCTTACTGGAAAAAGATGCAATTTCATTTTTCTAGTAAACATCTTTACTGTTGTGCTTGAGGTTCCTCACAAAGACACTTTTAAAGTGGATTGCAATTCAAAAGCTTTGATAAGGTAATCCAACAACAATTTAACGGTTAAAAGTATGTCTCTCCATCAATCTTTATCCTCCGTTTATGGAACATTTATTAGGTCAGTGCTTGTAAAGCAGACTGACATCGGTCATTAGTGAATATAGTCCACTCTTTGTTACGCATTCATAATTAGTTTGGCTACAGACATCTCATAGCAGCCATCATTTCTGCTGGCCATATGAGTGGTGCTGGGAGTAGTAGTGTACTCTGAGGTCATGCCTTTCATAAGATCACAGTCTAGAGTCAGCACTGATTGTCAAACGAACAGAGAGCATCTCTGTTTGTCAAGTCTTTGCTAACTCTTTAAATTGGCTTCTAAGTATTAACACACATGGGAATTATATTAGATGTCAAACATCTGTTGCCACACAGTTGCAAAACAACAGCTGAAGCTGGATTATTTCCTTCCAGGTCTAACATTTAATACAGAATCGCACCAGAACATTTTGTGTTAGATATTTTGTTTTTAAATCACATTCATCACTCTTAAATCACATGCTTTATTTACAAAACATTACCTCATAATTTCAGCTTTACATATACACTTTTATGTCCCAGAGGTTGATTTTTTTTCTTTTTTTTAACAACCTGTTGCCAAATGAAGCTTACATTAAAACTTTGTCACATTTAAAGCTTAATAAACGTAATTATGCCTCAAATGCCTTTTATTTTTCAAATGCATTTATGCTCCTTGTTTCAGCCTGACCTTCAATCATAAGCAATGAAAATGCTATATAAAAATAATAATTACATTTTTAAACCCATGACAATCTAAACAATGCATGAAATAAACAGTTTCAATATTGTGTGACAATGATTTAATCTAGTTTTTATACAAATTACAACTGTCACACAATAATTTCAAATCACAATAAATTTGCCCCTGAGGCACATGCAAAAGGCTTTTGCTTAGATGCAAGGTACCAGCAGTCACAGTGACAAATCCACACAAACATGGTTAGAGACTGCAGGAACAAGTGCTGCAAGAACAATGAGTCAACAGACTCTATTAAATGTGTCCATGGTAATTAAATTGTGAAAGAGTTCAATTATATCCTACTTTCATTGCTGTCATAAAAACTGTTTTCCAGAAATCACATGTTATAATAATGCAACCAAGATGTTTTTTTAGCACAATCTGTTGGGGGATTTCTTGATCTAGGAAAGAATACACACTGTGTTTTAGTTTTTGGCACCTGCAGGTCCATTGGTTTTAGGTTTCTGGGAAAGACATGCATGACAAAGGTGGCCTTCACCTAATACTGTACAAATCTATTTTTGGCTTCCTACTGCTTGCTTTCTCTCATTTACTTACTCGTCTCACTCCTCTATTTTTCTTAAAGGCTCTTTGATGCAGTTTCTTTCACTCTGCATTTCTTTGGCTTTTTGTTTGTCTTTGTCTTTCAGCAAAGTTTTATTGGTTGGTAAAAGATTGCAAAAGCAAGTATACATAGTATCCATGTAGTTACAAAGTACATGAACTTACATCAGAGGTGAGCAACTCTGGCCTTTATAGTTCACTGTCCTGCAAAGTTTAGCTCCAAGCCTAATCAAATGCACCTGAAAAATCTAACCAAATTCTTCAGAATTACTTGACAATTATAGCCTGGTCTGTTTGATTCAGTTGGAGCTAAACTCTGCAGAAGGGTGGACTTCAATGCCCAGCGGTGATATATTCTGAAGTACAGAAAGTCCAAAGATGAGGTTTCATAAATGTGTTAGTGGCACAGGAACAGGAGAGTGAGTGTATCATTGAAATGCACAGTGCACAGTATGCGTATGCTTATTAACATTCAGTGGATACCTTACTGTAAATAATTAGCATTTATTCATAAAATGTCTATTTAGAATTTGTTCCATACAATAGACAAAAACTGACTGTTCTTTTGTATAGTTCATACAGAATATATCAGAATTAAAGTTTTGATGCTTTTAGTCTAGGCCTAGGGCTTTTAGCTTTGAGCCCATCTATATGGTAGCATACTCCTAAAAGTTGACTAAATTCACTTTTATCAGATATACACTATATATATATATATATATATATATATATATATATATATATATATATATATCACTTATTATTATAGAGGTTAATATAATTAAATGTGTTTTTTCAGTCTGTCTCTTGTGGGATTATAGACCAAAAACATTGATTGTGCACTGAACAGTCAATCAAATGCTTGCTAGAGTTAGAATGTCCCACCCCTGAAATTTCCTGCAACCAATATCCAACATCAGTAATAATAATAAAAAAAAGAACTTCTTTCATTAGGAAATTATGAATAGTAGAGTCTTTCTAATATAATATCCACTGCTGGTTTTTGCTGATGCTGGAACTGAAACCAGTGACTTCTCCAAAAACAAGACGGTAAAAAGTCACACCCCAAATGTATTACAAAAGTATTATTATAGGGGGAAAAAAAGAGAAAAATGTCTCTGGTGTGGAGTGGTGTACAAAAAAAAATAACAAAAACAGGTGCGCAACCAAAAAATATAAAAACATGTGCAAAGTCAGCACACTGTTGTGCTAATTTTTTACATTTAATTTAAAACAGCCTTTTAACCTTGCAGTTGGTTTAACACCTTTTGCACCAATTATAGTTACCATGTTATTTTTTAACCCACACTTTATATCTTGCACTATATCTTTAATGCATATGCTGCTATAAAAATGCAGATCATCAGTCATATGTTGAGTAAACGAATTGCAGTTATTGGATAACGTAGGGCAAAGCCAGATGTAATAACTACAGAAATGCTTAGTGAAATCTGACCTACTGTCCCCCCGTGCTACATACTGTGAAAGTCTGCGTGACTCACTTTTACAAGTCTGAAAATCTCTTTCCAACACAAATCATTTATCCTCTGCTCAAACAGGATGAAAGGGTGTCATTCCTTTAAGGGCGGTAGACACACAGCTACATCTGATTGGCTGCCATTTACAACCCTCTCCCCTTTGTGACCAATAGCTAAAGAGTTGGGAAATAATGCTTTAGGGCTTTTTTGGGGAGGTGGGAGTTTCTGGTAGATGCATCTGGTTCTATTGGACAGAGACTCAGTCTCGCCCTAATGAGACACAGATGTGCAGCTTGCAATCTAGTCCTGTCCGTACCAACTACTGGGACCGCCGCTGTTGTTTGTTGAATTCAAGACAGCTGGAGCCTGAGGGACAGGATGACATGTGAGAGAATGAAAGAGCCATAATCAAGTGCAAGTACAATTTCAGCACTAAGCCTATGTTGTATAACACACATAAAGCATGCTGAACTCTTTTGCAAGAATGCCTGTTGTAAAATAACCAAAATATTGTAGTGTACTACACGGCTTTTGTTAGAAGATGCCTGTCAGATGTGATTCAAATTAAACACACAGTGACAATCACACTCTTTTTAGCTCTCATTGCTGTTCTATTTTAATTACACAGCTTATTTTCCAAATTATACACATAGGTTGAGTGTCATTTAGACATTCACTCCAGAAATGTTTAATTATAGCCGAATAGACAAAGTCCTAGCTTCTTTTCAGTTCATTTCAGTGCCACCTTGAAGAAAATCAGACATTGAGTGTAGAACAGTGTGAAGAATAAACTACACTGTCAGAGCAACCATGGTACTGTGACAGAAAACATCTTATTTTTGATATTGAGAAGAATTAGACAAATACTAAAAGATTTTCTGTGGCCAACTCAAATTCAAAGGACAAATGAAAAATAAAAGTTATTTACAAACCATGTATAAATGTGTTAGCTAGCAGAGCAAAACATGTTCAGGGAGTTTCAAAGGGTTAGTTTAGAAAGTTTTAAATGGTTAATTTAGGGAGTTTTAAAGATGAAAAATGAAAACTCGTATCATATTGTTCCAAACCTGAATCTTTCTACTGAGGAATACAAGATAAACATTTTTTTTTAGGAAATCTGGTAATCAAACAGTTTTGGTGACCATTTCTTAAAATATCATCTTTTTCAAGTTTTTATTTTTTATTTTATTTATAGAAGAACTAACCCTTTAACTCTACATTACTTTTATATTTATTTTGTATTTTTGGAGAAAAAATTCAAATACAACTCACCTATTCATAAATGACAGTATTATCAGCTACTATCTGGCATTTGAAATATATTCTTATGACAGGTTGATTGCTTGAACCTATTGCACTTCTTAAGTTCAAGTGTTATGGTTCAGTTTCTTTGTGATATTGTCTTGTTATCTGGACTTTTGGTTTGTTCTGTTCCTGTTTCCCCAACACACTCTCACAGCATTTGATACCATTTTATGTTTGTTACTATGTTGCAAATTGGTGGCGAATTTGTATGAATTTGTGTAATCTCATTTATACATTTCTGGTTTTATTGGTTCTTGTACTTTTTTATTATATTATAAAAATACTGTATTTGCATTCAACTCTCGCTCCGACAGTTTCCCGCATGACACCTAGAAGTCTGACTCTCATTAGAACATGTGTTCTGAAATTGGAATCAGGGAGCACATTCTTGCTGATCATGTAAAGACCTGCTCTGGCTGCAAGAATTCACATTCATAACATATTTTTACGAGAAGGTTTTTGACCATTTTACATTGAAAAGTTGCAACACTGACTATAAAGATTTTTATAAAACAAACATTATTTCTATCATTTGTAGAACAGCCTATATAGTCTCTAAGGTGTGTGATATTCTCTCTCTCTTATAGGGGGTGAGAAATTTACACATTTACATTTACGTTTACATTTAGTCATTTAGCAGATGCTTTTATCCAAAGTGACTTACAAATGAGGACAATGGAAGCAATCAAAAAACAACAAAAGAGCAATGATATATAAGTGCGATAACAAGTCTCAGTTAGCTTAAACGCAGTACACGTAGCAAGGGCTTTTATATAATATAATAAATAAAAAGAAAAACAGATAGAATAGAAAAAGAATAGAGCAAGCTAGTGTTAGAGGTCTTTTTTTATAATTGTATAATAAATGAAAAGAAAATAGATTGAATACAAAAAGATTAGAAAGGTAGTTAGATTTTTTTTTTTTTTTTTTTCACACATTTACGCATTTACACATTTGTTACCTCTAGATTTCATAACTGCAATGTCTTTTTCCCACACATTCAGTGTCTGAATAGGCTTTCACTCCATCTGTCTGATCGCTGATTTCTTTTAACATTTCCTTAAGCAGGTCATTTGTTTAGCAGAAAAATCCTCAGATGACAGTAAAACAAGTTTTATAATCTTGCTCTGTCTGAATGGTGTGTTCCACTTCGGAGAGAACAACATATTTTGGAAAAACAAGGTGCTTGTGTGTTGCAATCAGCATGCAGCGAGAGTGACAAGGATGTTGTTTGTGAGGCTTCAGCTGCACAGTCTGTTAAAGTGCTTTTGAAATGAGTAAACAGAAAGAATGGGACACAGAAGGGGACTGGGTGAACCCCTGCCATCGGCAGTACAACTGACCCTTGCTGCTTATTTGTACGCCAGATACGACATGTAAACAGCATTTTAGCCCTCTGCTGATCAGATGAATTCAGAGGTTGAATAAAAATCACAAAACTCATCTTGCACAGTTGAGGAATGATCTGCTGTTACTTTTCTAAGCAATCAGATATAAGGATTTTCCTGGTGAAAAATAAAACATGTCCATAGACTCACATTAAAGAAGAAGCTTGAGTTGCAAATGTCTGAAATGTTGGATGGTAGGAGAAAGCTGCTAGCTTATTAGTCCCTATGCATAAAAAGCCCACTCCATATTGAGTTTCACCAACCAATCAGGTAGAGCCTTCATCATGAATATTAATGTTCCAACATTTCAGTTCACACCCGGGCCATATCATAAGGTGTAATTGACTTCACCTGCGGCTGAAAATACATATGTGAGCATTAGTGGAACTTGAGGTGTCAGAATAAACATGAAACACATCGTTGTTGTCATCGGCCAATGCAGCAAGTTATAAAACAGCTGTGTTGTTATCAGAGATTGTGCAGCTGCTCTGGAGAAACTGTGCGCAATGAGCCAGCCGACTGCTCTCGAATCGTTCTTGCTGTACTTTGATGGTATATGTCACAGTGATGTGGTGTCAGCAACATCCCAAGTGCCCAAATTTCTACCCGGCATGCACTACTTCAAGTCAGATGCCAGTCAGTCTCCTCAGTGCTGCATTAAGATAAACATACCTATTGAGACTTGTTGGTGGGAACTTTTGACTTGGCCACCCAGAACACTTTACCAACCACTTACCAACCTCCCTGAATACCCTGGCAACCACGACAAACACATTGGCAACTGCTTAGCAATGACTTGGCAAAAAGTCATAGCCAGTCTGCAGATTTCGGGCAGCTGCAGTTGACAGATTTAACAGAAAATCATTTAGTGTGTGATGTGCACAGACTTTGATTTAAAAAAAAAAAAAATAATAATAATAATTTTTAGCTTTAGACTATGATTCTGTCAATTTCAAACATGTTTGGTTTTTGAGCCAATTTTAGAACACATAGCTTTTTTTTAATTTGTCACCCGTCTTCTCCCACTGAGGTGCATGAGTTTTGTCTGAGTTTTTTTTTTTTTTGTGTTTGGAATGACTTGAATGTCTGTTTTATTACTGTATTACAGGGGGTCAAGAAACCTTTTGAAGAGGTCATTAAAGCAAACATCGGAGATGCTCACGCTATGGGACAACGGCCAATCACCTTTTTTCGACAGGTACCTGACTCCTCTCCTTTTGCTGACTAAGAGTGTCAATGAATGATCTACTCTAGACGTTTCCAGTCATTTTCAGGTCCACTGCGCTTTCAACTCTTCCATGCATTAACCAAAGTCAACAGTTTTAGATTTGTACATAGTTTTACCTTTTTTTTTCTTCTAGATGTTTTATGTAGCCTCATAAGCTACTTTTTTTTCTCTAGGTGATGGCGTTGTGTACTTATCCACAACTACTTGATGACAACAAGTTTCCAGAAGATGCCAAAAATCGAGCGAGGCGTATTTTGCAATCATGTGGAGGAAACAGCATCGGTATGTGATGTGTGTATAATGAGGTTTGGCATGAAATATCAAATGACAACAATCTTCAAATGTTTATAATTATTACACATTACACATATAATGTGAAAGACTATGTGAAATATATAACTACATTTAGATACTCATTTTGTTTAAATGTACATGTATATGACAAATGACAACCTAATTTATTTCTGTATTGTGATACATTTATGAAAGAAACTGGATATTTATTGAGAAAAACAAATGTTGAGAGGGTCTTGTTTTTATCAAGTGTCTCTTTTGGAAAGAAAAAAAAAGGAGGCCTTGGTGATTTGATTTGATTGTGGAAAGTGTTTGTTATGAGGAGTAATTTTTTTGGTTTTGATAATTGTTTGGTTTTTTGTAATTTGGTGTTATGATATGTAATGTTTACTGGGTTAGTAAATATGGTCAGTTTTAATTTAATGTTCATTTAAAGTGAAGTGCAAATTAAAAATGGTGAAAAACTTAAAGGGATAGTTCACCCAATTGTCGTCATTTACTCACCCTGACATTATTTCTTCTGCATAACACAAAAGAAAATACTTTGAAAAAAAAAAAATCTCAGTTTTTTTTTGTGTTATTGTTGTTCATACAGTAAGAACCAGTGGGGTCCAGTTTTGTTTTGGACTCCATTGACGGTTATTATATGGATAAAAACAGCTGATACGTTCTTCAAAATATCATCTTTTTGTGTTCCACAGAAGAAGAAAAAAAAGTGGTGACCAGTTACAGGACTTACAGAAACTTTTATATGTAAATTTAAACCAAAACACTTAATTATAAACTAAACTCTAACTGTACTAACTGTAAACTACTGAAACCATTGATGTTACCCAGTGTTCTCCAGTCAATATGTTACTATCTAAAAGGTCTCTGAGGATTTGACGCTATATTATATGTTGTAAGGAAACTATTCCATATTCACACCTCCCTTTGCTCTGTTCCTTCTCTCAGGTGCGTACACTACCAGTCAGGGCATTGAATGTGTGAGGCACGATGTTGCAAACTACATACAGCGTCGTGATGGTGGTATTCCGTCTGATCCTGATAACATCTACCTCACGACAGGAGCCAGTGACGGCATTGTGGTACGTCAGGCAAACACAAACACGTTTTTTGTACACTGAACTTGTGTACTCAGAGTTAGACTGCTCCAGTATGCCAATTAAACAAACAGTCCACCAGTTTTCTGCTCTGCTATATCCAGTATACTTATTATTTCATATGAGTACAGCTTTTATTTTAATTCATAATTCGGTATATCAGATTTAAGATTTTTACATTAAAAACAAATCCCATAGTCTTACATTGAGCCTTCTAGATGTAAACAACCATTTAGAAACCACATGACCATACCCCAACAACCGAGGAAATGTAGAAATGTAGTTTTATTTCTTATGGTCTTCTTATTGTCTCTTGTTGTCTTTTAGACCATACTGAAGCTGTTGACCGCTGGGGAAGGTCGTACACGTACAGGGGTCATGATCTCTATTCCTCAGTACCCTCTTTACTCCGCATCTATAGCAGAGCTGGGTGCTGTTCAGGTCAATTACTACTTGAATGAGGAGAAGTGCTGGAGTCTAGACATTAGTGAGCTACAGCGCTCTCTACAGGCAGCCAGGGAGCATTGCAACCCCCGTGTACTGTGCATCATCAACCCCGGCAACCCCACTGGTGAGACATTAAGTTCTTTTCCTTGAAAAAAGGATTCAAATCGATTACCTTTAATGTAGTTTTTTTAATTAGTTATTATGTATACAGTAATAATAACTACCTATCAAAAACTGATTTTTATTAGGTATAATAATAATATAATAGTAATAATTAAATAATTATAATATAATCAGTTTATACACTTTTATAGAATATTAAAGGGGTCATGAAATGAGAAACCAAATTTGCCTTGATCTTTTGTAATATAAGAGGTCTTTGTATCATTAAAACGTCCTGCAAGTTTCATAGCTTAAGACGTCCTCCCCATTATAAACGAGCCATTTATTTAATCAAGTCTAAATACATGGATCCAGGTAAGAAGTGACGTCATAAGTGACGTTCCAACAATTTGCATATGGACGCCTCCAGCACACGGAAACTACGCTCATTAACAGTAGTTGTCGCGCGAGCCGCATGCCTCAGAAAGTGTTCAGTCGACGGACAGTAGTGATGGGCATAGTGACTCGGCTCTTTTCAGAGAGGCGGCTTTATGATGGATTTCTTTTAGGCTTATTTTGCTCCCAAAGCTGGCTGGTTCGACTCCTGAACGGCTCTTAATTTAGGATTAGTACCGGCTTTTAGCGTAGGCAATACGCCATAGACTTTGCAAAAATTAATGGTTTGTGTGTGAGTCTTTAACGTCATTTTTTGTGAGATCATCCTTACAATTGCCTAAATGTTGTGCATTAATTTGGTTACAAAACCCATTCTTTTGTTTGTATTGTTTAATATTTTAATTCAGAACATTTTTTATTTACAAATTAACAAAACAAGCAAATATAATGACAACGATTACACATGCAGTCACTTATACAGAACTAGAACCAAACTCAAGCAAAACATTCGTATTAATTGTTTCTATTTTATATTCAAAAAAAACAGATGCCTCAGCTTGAGAACTGAACCTATCTCTGCTGTCGATTATCTGGCCCTATTTAACCCCCTCCTCTGTTATACATAAGGTATTGATCCCATGCTATTACGACATAATCTGATATCCAATCTGCCCCGATGCGATTGCTGAGTATCAAAACAAAGCTCTGCCTTGTGGTAAGCGGCGAAAGGAAAAAAAACTGGGAGGCGGCTCTCACTCGACTCGATGCGAGCCGGCTCTTCTGATTCACTACAAAGCATCGGCTCTCGGAGCATCTTTTGCGCATGACACATCACTAACGGACAGCGAGTGGGTCTGTGTACAGGAAAATTACAATGCCACGCAGTATGGCGTTATTTCCCTGTCAAATGTCGATGAGCGCATTATTGTAGCGCGGGAAAGTACATTTAATATAATGTGCGGAGCGCGAATCTCTCTGCTCGTGCGCGGGAAAATCAATACACGTTGATCTTGTAAGAATTTTCTCTGGGCTCGCTTCAGAGAGTATGCCTGCACTTAAACCGTGTTCAGTGCAATCGCGAATATCTCCTCTTCGCCTTAAAGTAAGCGTGTATGTGCTTAGACTGTGTCCCGTGCGTTCGCGCATGGCCAAGTACTCTTCTCTTCGAATTCTTTCTTTTTGCGCTTGGCATAAACGCTGTCAAAACGGCAACAACCAATCAGAAATAGGCTTCAACGACTGACCAATGAAAACGCGACATCGTACATGGAATCACCCGCTACTAAACAGTTACGCTCAATCAATCCACAAATGTTCTGGCTGGGGGTGTTAATAATTGATCCATAGGCACTGTCGTTAGCCAATCATAACAGTGGGCGTTAACAATGAACTCTTAAAGGGGAAACAACCCAAAATCAGACTGTTTGAATCAAAGGATGAGAAACAGGGTGGGAAAATGTCATAATTCACTACATTTTAAAAGTAAAAAAAAAAAACTATAGTAATACTATAATTGCACCTAGGGGACCATAATAATAAAATAAAGAAACCCATGTCATGACCCCTTTAATATTAAATCAAATATTATATTATAAATATAAATCTATTTTTGTTTTGGTAGGTTTAAGTCATAGTTTGAATGGCTTATACTGGGTTTAAAGTATACATTTATACACTACAGATAAAAACTTTGGGGTCAGTCAGATTGAGATTATTATTATTATTGTTGTTGTTGTTGTTGTTGTTGTTGTTGTTGTTATTAATATTATTATTATTTATTTATTTTTAAATAATTTTCTGTTCTTTCAAACTTTCTATTTATTAAAGAATCCTGGATAAAGTATCATGGTTTCCACAAAAATATTAAGCAGCACAACCATTTTCAGCTGTGATGATAACAATAATAATAATATTTATGATGTTTATGATGTTAGTTGTTATAATAATAATAATAATAATAATAATAATAAATCAGCATATTAGAATGATTTCTGAAGGATCACGTTACCCTGAATCCGGAGTAATGACATTATGATATGAATAAATTACATAAAAAATATATTAAAATAGAAAACAGGTGTTTTAAATTGCAGTAATATTTCACTGTTTTCACTATAATTTTGCAGCTTTGGTGAGCAAAACTTTTTGCATGGTATAATAATCCAAACCATTGTTTAATAACTGCAAGATTAATTAAATCTGCCAGTTTTTCTTCTTATCTTTTATAAATGATTTATTTCTTTTCTTTCCATTATATATATATATATATATATATATGTTTATATTTCTTATATATATATATATATATATATATATATATATATATTTACATTCTTTCTTTCAATAGGTCAGGTACAAAGCAGACAATGTATTGAAGATGTAATCCAATTTGCAGCCAAAGAAAACCTCTTCCTAATGGCTGATGAAGTAAGTTGATACTGGGGGTCATAAGGTGTTTACACCATATTATATCATTCTATAAATTTTTTATTTACATCACGTGCACCCCTAGCATCAGCATCTACAGGCAGAGAAGTGCACACTTCCTTAAATATTCATACAATGTTTCCTTTACAAGCACTAAACATTTCTCTTACTACTTGTCTCTTTTTTATAGGTGTATCAGGATAATGTGTATGCAGAGGGCTGTGAGTTTCACTCCTTCAAGAAAGTGCTGTTTGAGATGGGTCCAGAGTATTCAAGCAAAGTAGAACTGGTATCATTCCACTCCACCTCGAAGTGCTACATGGGAGAGTGAGTACACATTTATCACACTTATCATTTCAGATGAAAATACTTAAGTTCATCCAATCCATACAATGTACTTTCTTATTTAACATCCATAAATAAACACACACTTTCAGATGTGGTTTTCGAGGAGGATACATGGAGGTCATCAACATGGACCCAGAGGTGAAGGCTCAGCTCACCAAGCTGGTATCAGTGCGTTTGTGCCCGCCTGCACCTGGACAAGCCCTCATGGATCTGGTTGTCAACTCCCCTAAGCCTGGAGAACCCTCCTACCAAACCTTCATGATGGTGCCTGTCTTTCCATATTGTAGATTTTTTACCACAGCAAGTAGACAAACTAACATGGTGGTGTACGACTCTGGTTATAGGAAAAGTTATTTTCAAGACATTGGGTCTTATTCATTAGTAATTGCATGCATTAAAGTGTTAGTTCACCCAAAAATGAAAATTAGGCCATAATTTTCTCACTCTCAAGTCATCCTAGGTGTGTATCTTCTTTCAGACGAATCCAGCTGGAGTTATATTAATAATTGTCTTTAAACTTTCAAGCTGTTTCATGGCACTCAGCAGGTGTTACAGTGCTTCAGTCCAAAAGAAGTTAAATAAAAATTTCTCATCCATAATAAAAAAAAGTCTCACACTGCTCCTGTGGGTGAACAAAGGCCTCCTGTAGCGAATCGATGCGTTTTTGTAAGAAAAATATCCATATTCAGAACGCAATAATCACTTTAATGTAGCTTGCGCCAACAGTTGTACACAGAAGCAGTTCCATTGATGACTTATGAGGTCAGCGTTGTGCATGCGCCAGTGAGTCTCGGGAAAACCAACTTTTGTTTATAGGATCGAAGGAAGCAAAGATTCGTTACTTTAGCAAAGGAAAACCAGTCTCCTCTTGGCTTATATCGAAATCCTCCGACATTCTTCTTTACAAATCCTTGTTTTGTACTTCTAATTAGTGACCGTTGTTTTGTTTTGATCTCTCCGCTGCACTTCCGCGTTCGTCACTTCTGAGCGGCGCGTGCGCAAAGCTGACTTCATATGTCATCTGCCCGGAACTGCTTCCGTGTACAACAGTGAGCGCGAGCTAGATTAAATTAATTATTACATTTTAAATATGGTTATTTTTCTTACAAAAACGCATTGATTCACTACAGGAGGTCTTTGTTCAGCCCCCCCACCCCCCGAAGCTGTGTGAAACACTTTTTTTATGGATGGGCGCTTTTTATTTCACTTCTTTTGGCCTGAAGCACTGTAACACCCACTGAGTGCCATAAAACAGCTTGAAAGATAAAAAGACAATTTTTAATATAACCACGACTGAATTCGTCTGAAAGAAAAAAGTCATATACACCTAGGATGACATGTGGGTGAGTAATTTATTGAGATAATTAAAAAAAAAAAATTTTTCCACATGTGAATGTATTCTTAACGTCTTATGTTTTGAAATTTGGAGTATTAAGCGACCACTTGCTTGAGGTTTTTCATTTTCATAAAACATGCCAAAATCACAGGAATTGTTCAAACTTCTGAATGGTAGTGTATCACAGTTTCCACAAAAAATTTAAGCAGATTTCAAAATTTATACTCCTAAGAAATGATTCCTAAGCATATTTCTGCATATTCCCATGTATTGCCATTACAGGAATACATTACATTTTAAAGTGCATTTATTTTAACAGTTATTTTAAATTATAATAATATCTCCCATCATTACCGAATTTTTGATCAAATAAATTTTGCTTTGTTGTACATGTATATTGAAATATCTATGTATAAAATTTAATTTTAACACATTTGTAAGGACCCTCAGAGTATGTGATTTTTATGGTTACAGTGATCCTATATTTTTTCCTGTAATTTAGAATACATTTTAGTATGAATGTTGTTGTTGAATCAGGATTTGTTCATGAAAATGTTCATATGCAGATTTCAAGGACAACTTTGTGCATACACATGATTGGTGAATGAGACCCATTGTCTTTCTGTCTTCTGGGACAACAAAATAAGACATTTTAAAGAATGCTTCCACTGTTTTCGTGATAATCATAACAGTCATTTGGGGCCAAAATCTCACTGATTGTATTATATGGGCAAAGCAGAGACATTTTTCTGAATATCTTGATTTCGTGTTCTGCATGGAATGACATGAGGATGAGTAGATGATGACATAATTAGCATTTTTAGTGATTTAAATATGAAAGAAAAGATGGTCAGTGGCTCAGTTCCTTTGTCTGTATTCAGTTAAGGACAGACATACTGTAGATATAGTTTTCAACTGCTGTACACTGTTTCTCCTGCTTCTGCAAGAAAGCCTAGGTTTCGCTCCCAGTTAGCTGTATGTATAATCCAGTTAACCGCATTGGCTAGTATCCCAGTCTTCTTCCTTTTGTTAGTCTTCTTCCTCTGTCTCGTGTAGGAACGAACAGCCATTCTGAGTGCCTTGGCTGAAAAAGCCAAACTGACGGAGGAGATTCTGAATACAGTGCCAGGCATCAGATGTAACCCTGTGCAGGGAGCCATGTACTCTTTCCCCTGCATCACTCTACCCGAACGCGCCATCAACGAAGCCAAGGTCGGTTTGTGTCACATGTTCTTTGTCTTCTGCTTGGTCTAGTTCACTTGGTTCATGGCTTGCTGTGTGTGTGAATACAGGCGAAGGGTCAGGCTCCAGACATGTTCTACTGCATGAAACTTCTGGAGGAGACTGGGATCTGTCTCGTTCCTGGCAGTGGTTTTGGTCAACGAGAAGGCACTTATCACTTCAGGTTTGTGTGTCCTCAAGAGTTTTGATGAGAACATGGTTTTTAAAAGCATTTGTTTTTTGGGTGAAATGGATTAAGAAAAAGAAAAAAAAAATAGGGAGGGAATTTGGTTTTATCCTTTGGTAAATGGTTGGATGGAGGCTGAGAGGTTGAGTTTTTCAATGGAAGATTGAGTTATGTCAAAAAAAAAAAGAAAGTGAAACATGCACATTGAATTGGTCACAATAATACCCATAACATGCATCTAGAAAATACATATGTTGTATTTTCTTTTCCTGCTGACTTTATTAGTACATGCTGTTAAGTACATAGAATATTTGGTTAAGAAAAAAAAAAAAAAAAAAAACACACCACACAATGTTTTTTCCTATTTATAAAATAGATTAATAAGTTGAAAAATAAGTGAAATGTATTTATTTATGCATACATGCTGTTTTTAAAAGCAAATAATTA
>NC_056573.1:7619295-7629295 GCF_018340385.1 Cyprinus carpio
CGAACCAGCAGGCTGGTCCATGCTTCAGCAAAGTTAGATTGTGCAGAGGACTCATCTGGTTCCATGGTCTTGTCCTGATGACCGTTTAGGAGACAAGGTCTTCATTGGGGATCTGTCTCTGGGGCTCATCTAGTTGTCCTGGTCTCCGCTAAAATTCAGGGCTGTAGAGGTCGTCTCTAGGTGCTGATCCACCATCTGGGCTGGATATGGACTGGATCTGGTGGCTACGGTGACCTCGGAAATAAAGAAACAGACTAATATTAGCGTAGATGCCATTCTTCTTACGATGTTTTTTGTGCCTGGCTGTCCTGGTGTTCAAAAGCCAAAAGGAGTACCTATGTATTTCGGACACAGCCAGTCAGTCACCGTACTGTAGTGCATTAATTTGTTACACAATCGTAGTGGCAACTGAATCAATGGAGTCACTGAATCATTCACCCAACAATTTGTTCAAAAACAGTATTGCTACTTTTGAAATGACGTACTGTTAGAGTAGGTGCTATGTTTGATGAAGAATAGTAATGTTCAGAATTGGTCAGCCAAGATGAGTTACTCTTTTCACCTTGTCTATAACATGCATTTTAAATGCCATGACCACTGTGACCACTTGTATTCAGATTTTGTCTAGACCCTCCTCACTTATTTTGTCATACTCTTACATCATTTACATGTGTAGGTTTAAATATGATCAAAGACTTCTGCTTTCCTGCCCCAAACCTATCTCCAGTAACAAAAGGGCTACTAGGTATTCCTGAAGGCACAGAAGTGCTGATTGTGATCAAGACCTGTAGGCCAACATGTGTATATATCGGTGGTCTGCTATTTGTCACACCTTTTGCACAGTGGGGAAAGGTAGAATTTGCTGAATAACATTTGGTTTTTAATCACATTGTCAAGGAAGGGGTAAAATAAGATTTTAACTGTTGCTCTGTCTCTTTTCTCAGCTGGCGATCTCTCTTCTTCACTGGGGCCCTAATATCTCCTTCACTGGGGCCCTAACAGACTAATATTAGCGTAGATGCCATTCTTCTTACGATGTAACAAGTACATTGTATGTTATTGGAAGTGAACTTTAGAACTTTCTATTGATCAAAGAATCAGTAATATTTCACAATATTACTGTTTTTGCTGTATTCTGGTCAGCAGAAGAGACTTTTTAAAAATGAACAAACAAACAAACAAACAAACAAACAAACAAAATAGTACTGGTCTAAAACTTTTGAACTACACTGTATATATATTGAATTTGATTGGCTGAGTTTTTTTCTGTTTGAATTAATTGGTTAGTCTGTTTGCATGTCAACACAGACTGTGAGTCTTTGTTCTGGAGTTATTACTGTGAGATTTTTCAGTGACTCTTTCTGCAGGTTAAATTTAAAAAAAAAAAAAAAAAATTAAATCACGTTGGCTGCATCCAAATAGGTATACTTCACTAGTATAACAGTAAGTGAGGAGAATAGCATTTCTGAATTCACATTATTCATAAAAAGATTTCCGGGTGAGATTCTGAAGCGTGCATCCAATGGACACTTTACACAGGAGAGAATGAATGGCTGTGAAGTGACACAACTTTACAGTTGCGAAGTAATAAATTAGAAGTCAGAAGTCAGAAAGAGCTTTATTGCCAAGTATGTTTGCACATACAAGGAATTCGTTTCACTGACAGAAACTTCTAGTACACAGAGACAACCACAACACAGAGATAATAAAAACAAGAGATATATGAAAAAAATACACATATGTATATATAAATAAACAAAAATAGACAACAACTGTATGTACAGGTGTGCTATAGATGGAATAGCATATATGTGGGACGGACTAAGAAGGGTTGTATCAAATAAATATTGCACTTATTATTAATGCAGAAAAATATTTAAATGCAAAGTTGGCAACACCAAAGCTCCAAAAGTATCAAAAAATGTATTATTAAAAAACTATTGCATAGCGTATGTGATCACATGTATCACATACGCTATGCAATAGTTTTTTAATAATACATTTTTTTTATACTTTTGGAGCTTTGGTGTTGCAGACTTTGCATTTAAATATTTTTCCGCTTGTTTTTTTTTTTTTGGTCGAGCACCCAGTTGAGATTGATGTGCGTGCTTTTGCCTACTTATTATTATTGCACAATGGGGAGAGCATTTAAATGTTCATGAGGTAGATTGCCTGGGGAAAGAAACTTTTTTTTGTGCCTGGCTGTCCTGGTGTTCAAAAGCCAAAAGGAGTACCTATGTATTTCGGACACAGCCAGTCAGTCAGCGTACTGTAGTGCATTAATTTGTTACACAATCGTAGTGGAAACTGAATCAATGGAGTCACTGAATCATTCACCCAACAATTTGTTCAAAAACAGTATTGCTACTTTTGAAATGACGTACTGTTAGAGTAGGTGCTATGTTTGATGAAGAATAGTAATGTTCAGAATTGGTCAGCCAAGATGAGTTACTCTTTTCACCTTGTCTATAACATGCATTTTAAATGACCACTGTGACCACTTGTATTCAGATTTTGTCTAGACCCTCCTCACTTATTTTGTCATACTCTTACATCATTTACATGTGTAGGTTTAAATATGATCAAAGACTTCTGCTTTCCTGCCCCAAACCTATCTCCAGTAACAAAAGGGCTACTAGGTATTCCTGAAGGCACAGAAGTGCTGATTGTGATCAAGACCTGTAGGCCAACATGTGTATATATCGGTGGGTCTGCTATTTTGTCACACCTTTTGCACAGTGGGGAAAGGTAGAATTTGCTGAATAACATTTGGTTTTTAGTCACATTGTCAAGGAAGGGGTAAAATAAGATTTTAACTGTTGCTCTGTCTCTTTTCTCAGCTGGCGATCTCTCTTCTTCACTGGGGCCCTCTTCCTGTGGTTCTGCTTTATTTCACTTTATTTTTTCTTTGTAATATTTTTCTTTGGTTATGTTTTAAATTGTTTATGTGTTATCATTGTTTATTTTTTTTTGTAATTAATTCTATTTTGACTGCAACAAAATACTGTTATTAAACCGTTTCAATTATAAATTATGTGATAACCAGTCTTGACTCAACATTAAATTTGAAGTGCTACCTATTGCAATACAATATAGTCCCATAATAGTAATGCTCTCCCACATATTTGGCTATTCTAACTGCACTTATTTCCATCAATGGTATAAGTAGCAGGGGGTGGTAATAGACAAGAAATGTAGCGTTTTATACCTTCGTGCTGATAATGTTTATTTATTCTTTTGGCAGTCCTACAGGCTGAACCACCAAATCCAAAATCCAATCCAATGGAAAATCCAAATGAGTTTAATAAACACAGGAAACAGAACAGCGATCTAAAACAGCGGTCTCCAACCTTGGTCCTGGAAGGCCAGTGTCTTGCAGAGTTTAGCTCCAACCCAAATCAAACACACCCAAACCAGCTAATCAAGGCCTTACTAGGTATACTTGAAACTTCCAGGCAGGTGCATTGAGACAAGTTGGAGCTAAACTCCGCAGGACAATGGCCCTCCACGACAGGAATTTGGTGTTGGTTGATTTTGATTTTTTATTTAACATTAATTAATTAATGAATGAAAGAGAACTGAAGTGAAGGATCGGATTATATATGTACAGTTGCAATCAAAATTATTCAACCCCCTTTGACCTGCATGACATTTTGCTGCAGAGAACTATATTTTATGTTGAAATGTAAATTATTGAATTAGTGAACTACTAGAGAAAGTTCCTTAATACAAGTTTGAGTGATTCTGAGAATGTGACATTGATTAATAGTTATTGATATAAGTTTGATTGTATATATTCATTTTAGAAATTATTCAACCCCCAAAAGTCAAATTTTGTGCAAAATCTTTTGTCCTTTAAAACCACCAATAAACGCTCCCTGTAAGTGCCTAGAAGCTTGGATAATTTCTTGTTGGAAAAAGCTTTCAGATCACTGATAAAGTGAAAGTGACAAGTGACATACAGCCAAGTATGGTGACCCATACTCAGATTTTGTGCTCTGCATTTAACCCATCCAAAGTGCACACACACAGCAGTGAACACACACCCGGAGCAGTGGGAAGCCATTTATGCTGCGGTGCCCGGGGAACAGTTGGGGGTTCGGTGCCTTGCTCAAGGGCACCTCAGTCGTGGTATTGCCGGCCAGAGACTCAAACCCACAACCTTAAGGTTAGGAGTTGAACTCTCTGACCACTAGGCCACGACTTCCCCATAATCTTTGGTTTTCACATTGTCACTGCTTTCTTCAAATTCAAACAAATATTTTCAATAATTTTTAATATAACTCAGTGATTGAGTTAAATCTGGAGACTGAACAGGCCACTCAAGTACATCCTATGACTGATCCCTGAACCATGCACAAGTAGATTTGAATGTATACTTTGGGATGGCTGTCTTGCAGGAAAGTCCATCGATCATCAGTTTCCGTCTTTGCACCAAAGGCATCACAATTCTAACCAAAATGGCCTGATACTTCAAAGAACCCATGATATCCTTCATACAGTCATGATTTCCACTACCTGCAACAGTAAAACATCCCAATAAAAGGACTGGTCCACCTCCAAGTTTGACCATGGAGATGGTGTTCGTCTGTTTATAAGCTTTGCCCTTTTTGCACCAGACCATACCACTGATCCATGGGTTCAAGTTTGGTCACATCACTCCATAAAACATTATTCCAGAACTCCACAGGTCTACCCAAATTAATTTTAACATGTTCAAGTTGGCCTTTTATGTTCTTCTTGGTCAAGAGTGGTATTCGGCAAGATGCCCCAACACGAAAGCCATACTTGTCTAGTGTTCTTCTTATACTCTGCATTGAAGTGTTTTTCCTCCTTTCATCAGCTCATCTTGTAAATCTTCGGCTGTACATTGAAGGTTTTTCTCAGTTGCTGTAAATAAAATGTATTATGATATTGTACTCTTTCTTCAACACCCTCAAAGGCTTTCTGGTACAACACATTTTAAGCTAAGGAATAAGGCTGACAGCTGTGGTGTCTCTAGGAACTTATAATGTCTTGGAAATCTTCATGTACCCTTAGACTTTCTAATGTAATAAAACCATTTATTCTATAGCTTTTGATAGAGCTCTGTTGAATTTGCTTACGTCAGAATATGCATGGGCTAAGTTTATGTATCTGTAACAGGTCAGGCTAATTATGTTTTTTAATAGTTTCTAAAGGCTTAATTGTGTTTTAAAACAATTTTGTTCCCCACCACACAAAAAAAGTTACTTAAAAACAGCAATGTTGAATAGAGGTTGAATAAAAAAATAAATAAAAATAAATTATATATTGACATTGATATGTAAACTGTTATAGATGCAGTTTTATAAAATCCTGGCTCTTCAGAAAAGCTTGTACTTGTGAAGTACTGCAGTCTCTGAGGGGTTGAATAATTTTGATTGCAACTGTACTTGCAGGGAGTAATCAAAGGAACATAGAACAGGTGTGAGCTAATCAGGATCTATGGAAACAAAGGAAACTAAGTCAATTAAAACACAGAACAAGGAAACACAAAAACAGAACCAAAGTTGACCATACACGTGACAATGGTCACAGACGTGCAGTTTCGTCTAAATATACAGTACATATGCTGTCTTAATATATAAGGACATGGACAAATAAATTTAATCTCCAATCACTTCACCAGCATTTCACAATTTCATTTGAGAAAACTATCATAATATAATATACAAGACAACCTGTCAAAATAAAAGTTTGGTTTAACCTGAAGACATTTTGACAGAAATGTATTAGTATAGTTCAGCAGAATTTACTTATTATTATTATTATTATTATTATTAACACTACTACTACAACTACTACTACTAAAACAAATTTTCTTCAGAGTTTTAATTTTAACAGTAAACCTATGTCATGCAGCACTGTGTTAAGCTAAATAAATAAAAAATAATTAAATAAGAGGGATTGTTACATTTTCATTTGAGTATATTTTAAAAGATAAAATTGTTAATGTTTTATACCTTAATTTCATTACCAGTCAGAAAATACATTTGCATTAAATAAAGTTTTATTAAATTGTTATATTGCATAAATTGTATGATTAAAATAGACATTTAAATGGTCCTTAGAAAATGTTCTCCTCTGTAAGGAGTCCCTGACACAAGCCTATTTCACAATCACATATGTGTATTGAAATATACATTTTTCTTTACCAGCACAATTATAAGTAATTGCATCATATATTCTATTTTTCATTCTAAATTGTATAAGAGTGGAAATGTGTAGCACTTGCTTGCACAATTGTAAGTGTGTCTAACCACTATCATTTCAAACCAGTGGAAGAATGTAAAAACACTGCAAAGATTTTGTTTTATATTCCAGACGCTGCCTCAGCCTCCATCGTTCATGCTTTCTCACCTTTTAGTCACTCTCTTTGCTTTCATTCCCATTCTCAGCGTGATTCCTTCAAACATTACAATTAAGACATGCATTTAGTCAGGCTCTTGCCATTATGAGAACAAACCCTCCAATATGCAGTCACGAAAAGCAAAATGGCAATCAGTAGCTCTATTGTTCAGTGGGTTTCAAAACTGGCACCTCAGCCTAACACTTGACTATTTTACCCTTTCAAACTCTCATTGCAATTTGAGGCAAGCTTCTCATAAGTTTCCCATTGATCTTCACTGCCTAAATACGAGGACGGCTGTGCGCCAAATAACGCTCCACATGAATTTTGAATTCTCATGAATATCGTGGATTGGTTTCCAGAATTTATTTTAGGTCCTGGGCACAAATAAATTTGTACTGCATTGCGATTTAGTCAAAGCTTGGGCTTAGACTTTGTCATGGAAATTTCATCCATGCAAGGCACGATAGTATGGAGAAGAACCAATTATTGTCAAAGCAGAACAAAAGTGGCTTTACATGCTCATTTATATGCTAGTTTGTTTTCTCTTCCATCCTCAATGCTCTGTCTCCATACGTGTTTTTCTATATCTCCTCTGGCCTTCATCTCTGAGAGCCTCTGTTGCTCAGTTTGTGGCAGATTAGTAATGCTTCCCCTCTGTCACGGACGGCAGAAGGAGAGAGACATGGTGCGAACGTGTGCCAGTCCTGAGCAGCTAACACCCAGTAGGGTCTCTGAGCATGTTCACCCATCACATAAGCACAAACAACTCCAGAGGCTATAGATACAATTCTGACTGCATCTTGGAACAAGTTGTTGATAATGATAAATTGAACTGTTTTTGCTGCATTTGAAAGGCATCTCCTTAATCAAAATGTTGCAAAAACGAAAGTAAGTAAATCAACTGATGTTAAAAATCTATTGTAGTGTTTTGGTTTTCAAATGTTAATGCATTATGTTCATAGTTAAAGTGATTAACTTCACCATGTAGTTGCTTGAACACCTAAAAGAACTGACATACACCAACTAAAAATAACCTCAAGCTGGTTAAAAGTCATTGTAACAAAAAAAAAAAAAAAAAAAAAAAAAAAGGCTTAGAAAAGTTAGGCGTTAGAGTTGATTGTGGATTTTTACATGTGCTTTAAGTATCTAAAATTCACAAATACATTTAAGGCCAAAGTATTTCACAGTTTACCAAACCCTAGTCTTCAATAACATGCCCACTTGTGAAAGAATATAGATGGATGTAGATGCTAAGAAATGCTAATGAAATTGAAATTGAGTTGCCATGGTGATGGTGATAAATCATTCTTATCAAGGTTATCCAATACTTTGCCTTCCTGATGTCTGAGGAATGTAACTGATCATACTAGACTAGATCTATTGATCCAAATTGGTGCACACAAAGATTTGTCGATTGTGCTGAAACACTCAAATGTCTCCGTCAACAAACTCACAGATGTTTGCTTCAGTTTCAGGTGTAATTAAAAGGTGGAGAGAATAATCATTAAGCCCTTTCGAATGCTTTACAAAGCAACAGGGCAAATGAGGTTTAGAGCAACTAAGCATTCTGTGAAACATAAAATGACTTCATAAAATCAGTCAGTTTGAGTTTTTCCTGCCAGTTACTTACATTAAACTAAAAATGATCTACTTATTATGTACTCACCCTCATGTTGGTAGAAACTCAAAGAATTTTTTCCTCTAGAAAAGTGATTTCTCAAACTGTGGTACAACCAGTGGCCCTGCAGTGTTGTCAGGTACACAACATGACTCTGGAAATGTACACTATTTGATTAAAATACATTTACATTTTGAAACTTTAAGTTATATTGTTTGTGATGTTCATGTTTTATCTTATACACTGATCAGTGATTAAAAACACTGAAAGGTGAAGTGAGTAACACTGTCAAATGGTGTATATTAGGCAGCAAGTGATGTCAGTTCTTGAATTTTATGTGTTGGAAGTAGGAAGAATGGCTCGTTTGGTCCAATCACACAGAAGAGCCACTGTAGCTCAAACTGATGCTGGCCACGATAGAAAGTTGTCAGAATACAGTGCATTGCAATTTGCTGCGTAGCCACAGACCACTCAGAGTGCCAATTATGACCCCTGTCTACTGCCAAAACAGTGCCTACAATAGGTAAGTGAGCATTAAAACTTGACCATGGAGCAATGGTAGAAGGTTGCCTGGTCGTTATGCTCTTTGCATTGTTCTGCTGGGAAACCTTGGGTCCTCGCATTCAAGTGGATGTTACTTTGAAATGTACCACCAACCTAAAATTTGTTGCAGACCACATACACCCCTTCATGGCAGTGGTCTAGTTCAGCAGGATAATGCACCTGCCACACTACATAAATTGCTCAGGAATGGTTTAAGAAACATGCCAAATTACCAAGATCTCAATCTGATTAAGCTTTTATGGGGTGTGCTGGACCAACAGATCTGATCCATGGAGGCGCCAACCTCAGAACTTAAACGATCTGCTGCTATTGTCTCAGTGCCAGATACCACAGGACACATTCAGAGGTCTTGTGGAGTCCAAACCATGATGCATCAGAGCTGCTTTGGCAGCATGAAGGGGAACCTACCCCTTATTAGGCAGGTGGATTAAATAATGTGGCTGATTAATGATATATACCATGCCCCCAGAAAAATATTTCAGAATGTTCTAAGTAAGTAACCAAAGGTGTAGTTAATTACATTAAAATTAAATATAACATATCTCGCCATTATTTTTCATTGTCAAAACAAGTAGTTATATAAAGAACCAGTAATTACGTTTGTAGAGGGGGCGTTTACACACACAAAAAAAAAAACATTTTCAACTAAAACCAGAATATTTGTTATACTTATTGGCCATTAATTTACATGGCAACAGTGTTTTGGGGCCTGAACATGTTAAATTTTGAAAACAGGTTTCAAAGCACACGTTTGTGCATGTGCAAAGTACACAATACCATTATAATCTCCACATAAACGGGAATTTGTGAAAACGGTGACATCATGTTCAAGTGTATTACTTGTTCTGTCTTTATGTATGCGCAGGCGTGTAGTGTTTCTTCACAACATGACATTGCCAGCTGGCATTCATAATACAGCCTTTTAGTAATTTTTGCAGATCCATGTGAATGGGGATCGTTTTGACAATTTTGTTGTCTACACATGAAACTTTTCAAAAATACAAATGAAAAACTTCAGTTTTTAGTACATCTTTGTCGCGTAAACGTACCCTGCACACTTGTCCAGTGCTTACAAACTATCATGCGGTGTGTGAATGTTCTAAAGTAAGTAAAGAACGGGCTGGTTACATAAGTATAGTTAATCATCCCTCGGCAGGAGTGAGTAGCAGCGCAGTAAGAGGCCATGCTTTGAGGGGGTGATGGTGTGGTCGCACCTACTCTTCCTTTCTGTTCATCTGCTCTCTCCATTCTGGCTCAGGCCTGGTGCCACAGACCTGCTGAGTGACAAACTTAAAGCCTACAATAGAAACAATTAGTCAGAGCAAAAAGAGACAGCGATCATGGCTTGCGAAGCACATTGTTTGAGGTCATTTGGAAACATTATGGAGAAAAAAAAGCATCTGTATAGTAGAAGCAGTAATACACCCCATTTACAGGCATAAACC